>NC_135902.1:24705068-24967568 GCF_964194155.1 Cetorhinus maximus | reverse complement strand
CAAAAGGCAGGCGTGTGTATTGATACAGCCCTTTGTATATGTTTCTGGATGTATCATCCAGTTCCAGTGTGACTCATATCTAATTTCTTTCTCCTGCTAATTTGGCATACAGATCCTCAATCCTGGGGTAGGGTACTTGTCCAATTTGGCAGCCTTGTTTACTGTTAACTTGTAATCCCCACAGATATGGATGGTCTGACCCTGTTTCAAGACAGGGAGTATGGGTGCTGCCCATTCCGAAAATTGAACTAGCTGAAAAATATCCAACTTCTCTAAATGGTTGAATTTGGTGTCAACATCCTCTCTCAGGGCATATGGCACAGACCTGGCTTTAAAAAAAAAACAAGGAGTTGCTTCAGAGTCAACATAGATCTTGGCTTCCAGGCCCTTGATTTTCTCCAGTTCAGCTTGAAAGACCTTGCCATATTTCTTTAGCGGCTCTGGCTGTCCTTCAGCTCTCAGCTGGAAAATTTCAGACCAGTTTAGTTTAATTTCTTCTAACTAATCATGACCTAAAAGGCTCGGTCCTTCACTTCCACTACAATTGCAGGGAGCTGTGCTGTCTGGTGCTTGTAGTTCTTTTTTATTATTCATTCACAGGATGTGGGGTTTCGTTGGCTGGGCCAGCATTTATTTCCCATTCCTAGTTGCCCTTGAGAAGGTGTTGGTGAGCTGCCTTGAACTGCTGCAGTCTCTATGGTGCAGGTACACCCACAGTGCTGTTAGGAAGGGAGTTCCAGGATTTTGACTCAGCGACAGTGAAGGAACGGTGATATATGTCGGTGATGTATAGGATTCCTAGTGGTGATTTAACAGTGATATATAGGATTCCTAGCCTCTGACCTGCTCTTGTAGCCACAGTATTTATATGGTTGGTCCAGTTCTGGTCAATGGTAACCCTCAGGATGTTGTTAGTGGGGGATTCAGTGATGGTAATGCCATTGAACATCAGGGGGTGATGGTTAGATTCTCTGTTGTTGGAGATGGTCATTGGGTGACACTTGTGTGGCGCGAATGTCACTTGCCACTTGTCAGCCCAAGCCTAGACATTGTCCAGGTCTTGCTGCATTTGGACATGGACTGCTTCAGTATCTGAGGAGTCGCGAATGTTGCTGAACATTGTGCAATCATCAGCAAACATCCCCACTTCTAACCTTGTGATAGAAGGAAGGTCATTGATGAAACAGCTGAAGATGGTTGGGCCAAGGACACTACCCTGAGGACCCCTGCAGTGATGTCCTGGAGCTGAGATGATTGACCTCCAACAACCACAACCATCTTCCTTTGTGCTAGGTATGATTCCAATTCCAACCAGCAGGGAGTTTTCACCCTGATTCCCATTGATTCCAAGTTTTCTAGGGCTCTTTGATGCGACACTTGGTCAAATGCTGCCTTGATGTCAAGGGCAGTCACTCTCACCTCACCTCAGGAGTTCAGCTCTTTTGTCCATGTTTGAACATTGAATATAATGAAGTCAGGAGCTGAGTGGACCTGGTGGAACCAAAACTGGGCATGAGTGAGCAGATTATTGTTAAGGAAGTGCCGCTTGATAGCACTGTTGATGACCCCTTCCATTACTTTACTGATGATCAAGATGATGGGGCGGTAATTGGCCGGGTTGGATTTGTCCTGCTTTTCGTATACAGGACATACTTGGGCAATTTTCCATATAGCTGGGTAGATGCCAGTGTTGTAGCTGTACTGAGACAGCTTGGCTAGATGCGCGGCAAGTTCTGGAGCACAAGTTTTCAGTACTATTGCCGGAATATTGTCAGGGCCCATAGCCTTTGCAGTATCCAGTGCCTTTAGTCGTTTCTTGATATCACGTGGAGTGAATAGAATTGGCTGAAGACTGGCTTCTGTGATGCTGGAGACCTCTGGAGGAGGTCAAGATGGATCATCCACTTGGCACTTCTGGCTGAAGATTGTAGCAGATGCTTCAGCCTTATCTTTTGCACTGATGTGCTGGGCTGCTCCATTATTGAGGATGGATATTTGTGGAGCCTCCTCCTCCAGTGAGTTGTTTAATTGTCCACCACCATTCACAACTGGATGTGCAGGACTGCGGGGCTTAGATCTGATCCGTTTGTGGGTTTGCTTAGCTCTGTCTATCACTTGCTGCTTATGATGTTTGGCACACAAGTCGTCCTGTGTTATAGTTTCACCAGATTGACACCTCATTTTTAGGTTTGCCTGGTGCTGCTCCTGACATGCCCTCCTGCACTCTTCATTGAACCAGGGTTGATCCCCTGGCTTGATGGTAATGGTAGAGTGGGGGATATGCCGGACCATGAGGTTACAGATTGTGTTTGAGTACAATTCTGCTGCTGCTGATGGCCCAGAGCACCTCATGGATACCCAGCCTTGAGCTGCTAGATCTGTTCGAAATCTATCCCGTTTAGCATGGTGGTAGTGCCACACAACATGATGGAAGGAATCCTCAATGTGAAAGCGGGACTTTGCCTCCACAATGACTGTGTGGTGGCCACTCCTACCGATATCGTCATGGGCAGATGCATCTGTGGCAGGCAGGTTGGTGAGGATGAGGTCAAGTATGTTTTCCCCTCTTGTTGGTTCCCTCACCACCTGCCGCAGGCCCAGTCTAGCAGCTATGTCCTTTAGGGCTCGGCCAGCTCTGTCAGTAGTGGTGCTACCGAGCCACTCTTGGTGATGGACATTGAAGTCCCCCACCCAGAGTACATTCTGCACCCTTGTCACCCTTGGCGTTCAACATGGAGGAGTACTGATTCATCAGCTGAGGGAGGGCGGTATGTGGTAATCAGGAGATTTCCTTGCCAATGGCCTGATGCCATGAGACTTCATGGGGTCCAAAGTCAATGTTGAGGACTCCCAGGGCAACTCCTGCCCGACTGTATACCACTGTGCGTCTGCTGAGTCTGAACTGCCGGTGGGACAGGACTTATCCTGGGATGGTGATGGTGGTGTCTGGGACATTATCTGTAAGTTATGATTCCGTGAGGATGAATATGTTAGGCTGTTGCTTGATCAGACCCTGAGACAGCTCTCCCACTTTTGGCACTAGCCCCCATACGTTAGTAAGGAGGACTTTGCAGGGTTGAAAGGGTTGAGTTTGCCGTTGTTGCTTCCAGTGCTAGGTCAATGCTGGCTGGTCGTCCGGTTTCATTCATTTTTTGTGACTTTGTAGCGATTTGATACAACTGAGGGCATTTAAGAGTTAACCACCTTTCTGTAGGCATGGAGTCACATGTAGGCCAGACCAGGTAAGATTTCCTTCCCTGAAGGGCATTCATGAACCAGATAGGTTTTTACAACAATTCCTTTAATTCCAGATTTTTATTGGATTTAAATTCCACCATCTGCCATGGTGGGATTCGAACCCCGGTCCCCAGAGCATTACCCTGGGTGTCTGGATTACTAGCACAGCGACAATACCACTATGCCTTCACCTCCCCTTGTAATAAACAGGCACAGTGGTAATATCTTTTGTTTGATTTCACCAGTATACATTTTCAATTTGACTGAAGTCTGCTCCAGATTCAATTGTTGCGTACTCTTGTTTAAATATTTGAGTGTTTCCCCCACTGCAGTGGTTGAAGCACTGGTATCCGCTTCCATTATCAAAGGTTTTCCGTTGACCTGCAGAGTAACAATGATTGGCTCTGTTTCCCCTACTTTCACATTAAATAGAGAATAAACATCGGAATTAGAGGTTTCTGGTTCTTCCACATTATGAATTTCGATCAGTTTAGTTTGCTGCCTGGGAGTCTGTCTCAATCTTGCTTTACATTGCTTCAGTATGTGCCCTCTTATATGACAATAGTGGCACTCTGCCTCCTTAAAACAGCAAGTTTCAGGGATATGATTACTTCCACATCGGTAACAATTCATTTTCAGATTTGCTGCTGAGCTGTCTCCTGTATATTTTTAACATTTTCGGGTAGCAGGGACTGTCTCCCGCTGACTCCCTGGCTTTCGCACTGCACCCAGTGGTCTGTTCCCGTCCCAACTGGAAAACGGCGCCATCTTGTACACCCTGTAAGGCCTTTGAATCTCGCTCAGCGCTTTCCATCGCAAGCGCTTTTTCCAATGCTCTTTTAAAATCGATATTTACTTCAGCTAATAACTGTCGGTGAACGACATCATCGTGCACACCGCAGACCAAACAATCCCTTAACGTATTGTTTCGGGTCTCCCCAAAGTCACAATGTTCAGTTAGCTGTTTCAACTTTGCTATGTATGTTGCTATGGTCTCCCCCGGGGCTCTCATAAGTTGGGACATGTCCATAACTTTTAAAACGCTTTAATTACATTTTTTAAAACCTACATGAGACCTCATCCCGCCCGTGGATGAGGTTTCATGCTTTTTCTAATGCCCGCCAGGGCTCCTGCCCTGTCTGCCAACCTTAAGGTTGGATAGGCAGGTCCATTAATTAGTTTAATGATAAAAGCAAAATACTGCGGATGCTGGAAATCTGAAACAAAAATAAAAATAGCTGGAAAAACTCAGCAGACCTGCTGAATTAGTTTAATGACCCTGTCAATGGCCTCAATTGGCCACTGACACGTCAGCGGGCGCACAGCTGATTCTGCTGAGCCCCCGCCTACCTGAAAATTTAAATGGGGCGGGGTGACGTCGGGAGTTCTGCCCTACGTCATCCCACGTCATTTTGCTCGTTGGCGAGTGGGCCCCGCCCTCCCCCGCTCGCTGACTGGAAAATCCTGGCCAGTGAACTTTATTTACAGGACTTCAGCAGCAGTTACATGCTTCCAGCAAGATCCACAACTAGACAAAAGTCCCACCCCTCAGGTTCCCCGGGGTTAGGGCTGATTTGTTCACGCAGTCATGTGATACTACACAGTACAATAAATCTTGAAGCTACAGCCACTACATTCCTTAAAGCTACAGTTACTACTGTGTGTATGTGTGTGTGCGTGTGTATGTGTATGGGCGACAGAGAGTGTGTGAGCGTGAGCGCGTGCAAGAGAGAGCGCTAGGGAGAGTGTGTGTGAGAGAGAGCTAGAGAGCTTAGGGCCTGATGAAGTGCAGGCGGTGCCTCTCATGGTCGAGTGATAAAAATTGAGGGTGCAAAAAGCCAGAATTGTAGGAGTGCAGAGATCTTGGAGGGTTGTCTGGCTGGTAGAGGTTAGAGATAGTGAAAGTTGAGCTCATGGAGGGATTTGAAAGCAAGGATAAGAATTTTTATATTGAGGCACCATCAGCATGTCTATCTCATTCCATAGTTAACTGTTAGTCAGTCTTTCTGACCTCAGTAACATCACTTAAAATCCTGTTGATGATCAAACACGAAGGTACTTTCTTTCCTGGAAATTGTTCTCAGTCTTAGTTTCTGCACTAATTTTTCGAGGCAGTTTGAAGCAAACTCAGCAGAGACTTGTGAACCTTCTGAACTCTACATTCTCTGTACTGTACAATTGAGTGCTACAATCAAATTGAGGATGGCAAAAGAAGCAGTAATCGGCTCCGGAGTCTGCCCCTGATCACTATCCAATTATTGCAGTCGGGAACTGAATGCATGTGCATGTTGACTGGTGACAGTCAAAATAAATTTAGCCAAAATAAATTGTCGAACAATCCTCTGGCATTGTTTAAACTGGGGTTGTCCAACATTTTTGCCTGGTGGGGGGGCGGGGTGCCACATTTCCATTCTTCTTTCTCATTCAAGGGGCCGGTAAACAAATTTCAGAAAGATCGGGTTTGGCACAACATTAAACATGAATTTCAAGAAAAAGGGGAGTTATGAGGAATAACAACTTGCTGAGCTAAAATAAAGCAATGTCAAAGCAATAAATTGATCATTTAAAAAAAAGAGTAATTAATAAAAATGACCATTATAGCATGAGAGGGTCAGAATGTGTGTGTCCTCCTCACTCCCAGTCTCAGGGACTCGCATAGTAAGTGAAGGGATGTGTTGGTGTGTGCGGGTGAGGGTGTGTGAGAACCCCAAGGCTGGGAATGAGGCAGACGCGCTCTCGCGCACACACACACACACAAACACACGCACACAAACACACACACACAAACTCTCTTTTCCCCTCACTCTCTCTTACTCTCACACACATTGGCTGGAATTTTCCAAAACCTCTCCCCACCCCCCAGTGTTCCCCTGTGGTGAGGCTGGCCAGCCATTGAAACCTCCATTTACATTGGCGGGACCAGGAAGATCCCACCAGCATGAGGGGCTGAAAGATTCTGCCCCATGTTTAACACAGTCTTTACAACCTTGGTCATCAGTCCTAACCATCTTATGTAGCTTATTAGAAGTGCTTTGGGACATTTTACTGTATTGAAGCTGCTATATAAATGCAATTTGTTGTTGTGGCCTTGTGATTGGTGCAGTCAAATGTTTGCATCTGCAAAGCAATACTTTTGCAAACGGTTTGAAGCAAAAGTGTCACTGTGCATTTTTGCCATCACCTCTTTGAAACCATAAATAGCAGTTTATAAATATGCATAGACCTTGCAGTGTAGTAGTGCCTAATAAAGGAAAGATTGTAATTGTTGTCCTGTTCCTTTCCTGTAAGTTTCCACACAATGTAACATGTTCTAAGCTGAAGACTTATTGTTTTTCCTTTTGCCTTTGCAAATTAATGTGCAATGCAGATGTGTTGTGTGACCATAAGACCATAAGACATCGGAGCAGAAATTAGGCCATTCGGCCCATCGAGTCTGCTCCGCCATTCAATCATGGCTGATAAGTTTCTCAACCCCATTCTCCCGCTTTCTCCCCGTAACCTTTGATCCCCTTACCAATCAAGAACCTATCTATCACGGTCTTAAATACACTCAGTGACCTGGCCTCCACAGCCTTCTGTGGCAATGAATTCCATAGATTCACCACTCTCTGGCTAAAGAAGTTTCTCCTCATCTCTGTTCTAAAAGGTCTTCCCTTTACTCTGAGGCTGTGCCCTCGGGTCCTAGTCTCTCCTACTAATGGAAACATCTTCCCCACGTCCACTCTATCCAGGCCTTTCAGTATTCTGTAAGTTTCAATCAGATCCCCTCTCATCCTTCTAAAGGATACCTCCATCAAGTATAGACCCAGAGTCCTCAAACGTTTCTCATATGTTAAGCCTTTCATTCCTGGGATCATTCTCGTGAACCTCCTCTGGACCCTCTCCAGGGCCAGCACATCCTTCCTGAGATATGGGGCCCAAAATTGCTCACAATATCCTAAATGTGGTCTGACCAGAGCCTTATAAAGCCTCAGCAGCACATCCCTGCTTTTATATTCTAATCCTCTCAAAATAAATGCCAACATTGCATTTGCCTTCCTAACTACCGACTCAACCTGCAAGTTAACCTTAAGAGAATCCTGGACTAGGACTCCCAAGTCTCTTTGCACTCCAGATTTCTGAATTCTCTCCCCATTTAGAAAATAGTCTATGCCTCTATTCTTCCTACCAAAGTGTGTGTGAAATGAAATATGCTGATAGGATGTTTATAAAGCTTCACAAATTCCACATTACATCCCACTTAATAATCAGAGATCATGCACATGTGACCTAATGATACACCTATTGAAGTTTGCCTTCCCAACAGTGATGGATTCTATTATTGCTTCGATGGATGAATGTTCGGCAAGGATACTAGTTGTTCACTGTTTAGGTTGGTCTTGTCTTATCTGTGATGTTAAACCAAACCTTGGTTTGCAGATCTGATTGCAAATGTTATATACAAAGGGCCAGATTTCCACCTGCGTGCCGAGGTGCATTTCAATTCACGAGCGGCCACATCTCTACTTTAAACACACTCAATGACTGAGCTTCCATGGCCCTCTGGGATAGAGAATTACAAAGATTAACAATCCTCTGAGTGCAATAAATTTCTCCTCATCTCGATCCTAAGTGGTTCCCCCTTATTTTGAAATTGTGTCCCCTGGTTCTAGATTCCCCAATCTGGATAAACATCTTATCTGCATCTACCCTGTCTGTTCCTTTAAGTATTTTGTTGGTTTCAATGAGATCACCTCTCATCCTTTGAAACTCTAGAGAATACAGGCCCAGTTTCCCTAATCTCTCTTCATAAGACAGCCCTGCCACCCCGGGAACAATTCTGGTGAACCTTTGTTGCGCTCCCTCTATGGCAATAATATCCTTCCTAAATTCAGGGGACCAAACTGCACACAACACTCCAGATGCAGTCCAACCAAAGTTCTAGACAATTGAAGCAAGGCTTTGCTACTCCTGTACTCAAATTCTCTTGTGATAAAGGCCAAGATACCATTAGTCTTCCTAATTGCCTGCTGCATCTGCATGTTAGCTTTCAGTGACTTATCGATGAGGACACCCAAGTCCCTTTGTCCATCTACACTTTCTAATCTCTTACCATTTACGTAATACACTACACATCTGTTCCTCCAACCAAAGTGGATAACCTCACATTTTTCTACATTATATTCCATCTGCCATGTTCTTGCCTACTCGCCAAGTCTGTCCAAATCCTCTTGAAGTTGCTTTACATCTTCCTCACAACACATATTCCCACCTAGCTTTGTGTCATCTGCAAGCTTGGAAATATTACATTTGGTCCACATCCAAACCATTGATATATATTATGAACAGCCGGGGCCTGAGTACTGCCCCTTGCAGTACTCCACTAGTCACAGCCTGCCAACGCGAGAATGACCATTTATTCCTCCTCTCTGTTTGCTGCCTGTTAACCAATCCTTAATCCATGCCGGTATATTACCTCCTATCACATGTGCTTTAATTTTGCTAACCAACCTCCTTATCAAAAGCCTTCTAAAATCCAAATATACACATCCACCTTTATTAATTCTGTTAGTAACATCCTCAAAAAACACCAATAGGTTCGTCAAACATGATTTTCCATTCATAAATCCATGATGACTATGCCCAATCAGATCATTATTATCCAAGTGTCCATTTATTACATCCTTTAGAATAGATTGTAGCTTTTTCCCTCCTACTGATATAAGACTAACAGGTCTGTAATTCCCTGATTTCTTTCTCCCTCCCTTCTCAAATTCTCGGGTGACGTTTGCTACCTTCCAATCTGCAGGAACCATTCCAGAATCTTTAGAATTTTGGAAGATGATCACCAATGCAACCCCTATCTCCATAGTTACCTCTTTCAACACCCTGGGATGTAGAATATCAGGTCCCAGGGATTTATCAATCTTCAGTCCCAATAATTTCTCCAATATAACCTCCTTAATAATACTAATTTCCTTCAACTCCTCATTCTCCCTAGTCCGTTGGATCTCTAATTCTGGGAGATTTCTTGTAACCTCCACAGTGAAGACAGACACACAGTCATCATTTATCTTCTCTGCCATTTCTCTATTCCCCATTATAAGTTCTCCTGACTCTGCCTGTAATGGACCCACATTTGTCTTGACCAAACCTTTCCTTTTTATGTACCTATAGAAGCTTTTACAGTCCATTTTTATGTTTCTTTCTAGTTTGCATTCATATTCTATTCTCCTTTTCATTATCAGTTTCTTGGTTCTCCTTTCCTATATTCTAAAATCCCCCCACTTGTCAGATTTACTACTACTTCTGGCAATTGGAAAATACAGGTTAAAGTGCATTCCAGGTTGCATTCTTAAGGTAGGAAAATAGGAAAATGCAATTTTCCTTGTTCTGACCTTTTCCAATGCCACCATCCCTCTTAATTTTTCAAGTATTTAATTCCTTGCTGGGATCCCTTGGTGATCTCTAATCAAGCTCTCCATGCGTCCTGACAATAGTTGATGGGCATGAGCGAAATGATGAAAGGCTTCCGTTTTTTTAAGCATTGACTTTATACAAGTAGACCATAAAATCTCACATGGACGATATCTGACTGCACATTTGACATGTAGCTCTTTGATTTGTCTGTACATCAAATTCTTCGAAGTGTGGATATAATTTCAATGCTTGTCGAACCAACTTTCCAGTAAATTAGATGAAAAAACTTAAATCACTTCAATATGGCTGAAAAGGGACACGTTTTGCTGAAGCTTCTTGACTTGCACTCATCAGCAAGAGTACCAAATCTCAAGTGATCAACAACAATTATACTATAAGAGAAAAGGGTGATGATTGGCTGAGGCATTGCCAAGGAGAAAGCAATAGGCTACCCAAGCTCCCGGGTAATTCAAAAAAGCTCAAGGCTTGAATATATTCCTTTCATTTAGAGAGAACAGGTCCCTGCGTATGAATGTATTCTGCTTCTAGCAAGTGTAAGTGAGCAAAGCTATTTGCTTTTATCCAAGGTATGAGCTTGACTGATTATCTTAAATTGGACGTTAGTTTAGCTATTAGCATACTCTGGGCAGCACTTGCTGAACAATCCTATCTCAGAATCACATCGAACAATATATGTTTTGCTTTAAACCATTTAGCCCAAGGTGCTAAGCAATAGAGGTATTCTTCTGAGATCATGGGTAGGAAACCAGACTTATTGCTCTTGAAGATCTAGGTATTTCTACAATGCTAAGAATCGGATACAGATAGACCTGTTACTCTCCCAGTTCTCCTTTGGACTCCACTACTAGAGATGATAATCCTCATTGCTTCGTTACCGAAAAACATGGACATACTCTTAACAGGATATGAGGTCATAGAGGTTTACAGCACAGGAGGCCACTTGGATCATCGGACCTGTTCCAGCACCTTACCGGAACAGTCTAAAGTTAATCCGACTGTCCTGTCTGTCCCCATAACTCTGTCGTTCTCTGCTTCAGAAATTCCATATTGTAGTTTGTTTGCACATAAAGAATCAAAAGTGGATTGTGAATTCCACATAGGTGAGAAATACCAAACAATTTGGGTTTGGAACTCATTTTATATTTCTCACAAATGTGGGAAAAGTTTTTTTTGCATGGAGGACTGTTAAGGCAGTGTTAGAAGTTCTTTTTTAAATCTCCTGCCCTGAGTTTTCAGTTAGCTTCTTCGTTATGAGAAGTAGTAAGTGGAATGTCTTCCCATAGGAAAATTGGGAGGGAGTCTGATCACTGGGTTTCTGTTCTGTGCCTGCACACTGCTGGCTGAAGAGTCATGTTTGAAGATGCTTGGGAGTTGGATGTCAGCTCAGCTTCTTGGCTGCAAGAGTTCATGGCATGGCGAGGCTAATTAGAAATGTAGAGAATGAAATTGGCACTTGTTTTCTTACACCTCCTGGTTCCACGGAAATGCATTTATTTTTAAACTTACCTCATGGTGGCAGCCGCTGACTACAACCAGCCATGTCCTGAAAATCTGAGCAGAGCAAACCCTGTGGCTGAAGGGCAAGGGGACTAAAACCTGTTCTGGACTTCCGCATTGAATGCCTGAGAACTGAATTTCAGATCGGGTGTTTTTCAGGTGTGGGACACTGCATTGCAACTCAAAATCATTCTTTTTCTATTTTATGCCTATGAAATGGGTGCCACAAGGTCCAATTTCTACCTCAGTATGCCTGGTGAACAGCCAGGACACACCAGACATCATACTTCATTGCCAGTGGATGACCTGGGGCCAGAGATTTACAAGCTGCAGTAATTACTATCTCATTGATCTTTGTTGTTTGCAAAAGAATTGCCTGTTTAGGTCACTTTGGAGTGGCTGAATGGGACAGGCCAACACTCCATCCAAATAAGTGTATTCTAAACCCACATTAGAAGTAACCCAATGAAAGATTTATAATTTTTAAAAATTGTGGAATCAATATCATGCTACTTAATAGCTGGAGCATGGAAACAACAGCAATCCTTTCCCAAGCCAAGGTGCTAATCTTTTAAAACCAGCTCCACTAGGCAGGAAATGCGGTTTGCATGCCTAATACCGGACTCTCGAAGCAACTGCCATGCTTTGAACACAGTTGCGGCAGGAGACTCCGAGGAGGACAGTGAAATGCTTCAGGGATATTCCCATAGCAAACTCTGAACAGGTCAAACATTCCTGCCGGCTCATGGGAGCCCCTCCTTGTGACCAACCAAAATGGAGGAGGCTTATCCGGAAAGGCGCCGAACTTTGAGAGACTTGATCGGGAACATGCAGATCAAGGCGAAGCCAAGGCACAAACCTCCAAACAAGGGTATGCACAAACCTCCAAACAACCCATCTACCCAACCCTTCAAGCACCACCTGCCTCGCATGTGGAAGAGTCTACAGATCGTGCATTGGACTTATCAGCCATCTCAGAACCCGTCGAACTGGAGTGGATCCTTAATCCCAAGGGAATGCCTTATTCGAAGGAGAAGAATCAAGAAATCCAATCACATGGTTCTGGTGACATCTTTAAACCGCTTAAATATAGCTCTCGTGGTTTCTGATGCCACCTGCATTTTTGATCAAATTTTTTTTGAGTAACTCGCTGGTGCTCATTTGTGATATTAATTTTTGTAGGTTGATAGTATGATTACTGAATCTTCTTGGAATATAAACATGTGCAAGTTTTATGAGGACGCTTTTTTCCTTTCAGGAAGTTTAATTAAATTGCTGCTTGTGTGACTGATAACCAATTTTGACACATTTGTACCTATTCCAGCTCATGATTCTTTATGAATACTGCAATATATTGTAGACTCCAATGAGCTGGAGAACAGTGAAGCTTTTGGAATACCTCCAGCAACTTACAAGAGGAGGTTCAGCAAAGGGCAGGCTATGTTTATTATGTTGATCTGAGTGCAGTTCTTTTTATGAACAATATGTGAACTGCCCAGAAATCCTATGTAGAACACACAATTTTCAAAATAGTTTCATGTTTCTCTGTGTATCAGAATCAATTTTATACATACCACCACACGTGAAGATGCATACATTAAGCTGGAACCTCATTTCATTTCATTTTGGTACAATTCATTTTCGTTAAAAAGAACGCAGTCACCAAAATAGGAATTGCTTGATGTGAAAATATAATGGCAGGTCAATGACAAAAATATCTTGTTCTTCAAAAATATAAAACCAAGGGTTGAGTTTCCGTTACATTTATTTTTGAAACTTATATTGTTGTGTTATGGGTTAATTTGATATTACATTGATGAGATCTTGAGACTTGTATGTTTAAACATGAACAATTTATTGGTAATCCTTAAATATGTACAGATCCCAGTTACTGCCATGCATGATGCAGCTCCCATGCAGGTTCTTTCGAGACTGTTCTCCAAGTCTATTATCATGTGACTCTGTACATCATACTTTGGCAGAGCTATTCTCCAGTCCCACATTAGCCTCTGCCCTGCCGAGCACCTTTACATTACAATGGCATGCAGGCACACTAAACATCTCCCTTACTTCTCAGAAGAAAACTTTCCTCACTTCCAACAGAGTAAAGCTATTTACAATACTATATTTACTTGCTATTCCTTCTCCCCCACCTCAAGTCTCTGACTTTATAAATTCAGACAGTCATGAGACTCGACAGTTCATAGTTCTGTCACATCTCGGTCTATCATATTTGGAGGAATGGTAGTAATACTCTTGTTTTTCTTGTACTTTGTTACCTCCATTTGATTTGCTTTTTGCGCTCCTTTGAGTCGCATTGCTCTTTATTACTGACAGGTCTGCTTTTTTTTTTGGGCACTGAGTTTGTCCCATTCCTTCCAAGAGGAATGTGCGCTCCATTCATTCCGAGAGTGGATTTGAATTTTCTTTCTCCGTGGTGTCTGACATGTACCTGCTGGACGTTGATGTTTCACAAATGGAACCTTCATTTCCACTTGTTTCGCAATTTCAGCCAAACACTTGTTTGCTGTTCTATTTTCAAATCGTTCATCAAGCTTATGAATCCTTTCATTCAGTTCATCATCTTTCAACAATTCAGTGGTTCTCAGTACATCTGAGACGCCCAGTGCTATTTCTTCTTCTGGTTCCTTGCACTTCAGTGTCAGATTTACATTTTCCGGTCTCATTTCTGTCTTTTCTTTCTCTCTCTCTGCAGCAGAACTTTGTCCTTGTCCTTCGTTTTGGTTTCACTGTTGGCCAGGTCTGTCTCCGGCGAAACCTGAACTTGTTTCAGTTCTGTAATTGTCGCAACTCATGGCTTCATTATCCGCTCGCAGTTTGGAGGGTTCTGCGGCTTTCCCTTTCAGTGCCTCCTCGTTGTCATTCAGCTGGTTCATCAGCTCTTCTGTCTTTTTCTTGTAGCTTTTGGCTTCCTCCCTAAATATGGGACATTGCTGAGTCTTCTCAGCCAACTGGTTCTTCAGTTTGTTCAGAGTGACAGATTTTGCTTCCCTTCATAATTTTTCAGAAATACAAACTTTGACCTGAGGGATTCTCATAGCACATGAAGGTCTTTCACCAGGTTTCCCTTTTCTTTGCAAAGCTTGCTTGCTTCATCTTGAGTTTCCTGTAATTTGGCAGCCTCCTTGAGTTTCTTCTGCTGTTCTTCCTTGCTGCTGTTTAAGTTGATTTTCATTTCGTCATGTTGCTGACTGATTACGTATCCGTTTTGCATTTGATCTTGAAGGACAATCAGCTGTTATTTCAACTGTTTATTTTCTTGTTGACCTCTTGCCAACTCAGTCTGGGCTTCCGTGCATCATTTTGTTGCTATTGATAGTTCCAATGCAGCTTTTTCTGAAATAGTATTCAAAGCCTTTTTAGCTCTTCATGTTTTTCCATGGCTACATATTGATTCTTCAAGGAGCCTTTCAGGCTCACAACTTCTTTGCATGCCTTTTCTACCTGCTGTTTTGCCTGGCTGTACATCTGGTTGAGCTTTCCCAACTCCCGCTTTGATTTTCCAACTGTGGAATTGAGGATCATCATTTCCTCCTGATACCTTTGTGTCATCTCTGAAATTTGTTTGCTCAGATCTCAAAAAGCTTGGCTCTTTGAAGACTTCAGTTTAACATGCGATTTCAAAGGTATTTACTCAGCATGAATCTTGTGCTTCAAATCTTCCAGTACAGCTTTGATGTGAACGTTTTCCTGTGGAACAGTTTTATCTACCTTTTTTACACGTTTTGCTTCTTTTGAGTTACCTCAGATTGCTTTCCTTCATTCACAGCCATCTGCTTACTCCGCACGGCCACCTGCTGTTGCAGTTTGGGTACTGTGTCAGCATTTTCAAAAAACTCTATTTTGACACCTTTTGGCTGCTTCACAGCCACTTATTTCTTCTGCACTAAACTCCTCGGCTCGTGCATTTCATTGCACAGACATGGTAGGCAACCATCGTGTGGTTTAATTGAATGTTGCCTCCCTCGCTCTGAGGCCTTCTGTCTCACTCACTCTGGGGTCTTTTGGTTCCCTCTCTGGGGTTTTCTGCCACCATCCCTTTGGGGTCTTCTGTTGGCCTCTCTCTCGGGTCTTTTGTTTCCCACAGTGCTTTATTGGGAGTGTGCTAGACCTTCTTCTGGGGTCTGTGCTCTCCACAACTTGGAGTTTAAATATCTGACAAAGCCTTTTAATATCTCACCAAATGTGGACGAGTATTGATCTATAGATTGGTTGTGGAGTACTTCACCCACAAATGAAACAAACACAAATAAAAACCTGTCAACTTGTACTTCTCATGATTCCTTAATTAATCCTGTAATTCTCCTGTTTACTAAAAATTCTCTTCTCCAAGACTCCACTCTTGTCTGGTTTAGCCATTTCCTTATCCAAAGTAGGTCTGGCTCTTCTAAATTTCCGTCCATGGCTGTTTTATTTTGTGTATTAGTTGCAGCTTTAAGTGTCATTGCCCCTTTAAGGCAGTAACCATCTTTTTTTCACTTGGGCTGTCTGCAGCCTGTCGGTTTCTTTTTTTGATTTTCATGCACTTTTTACAGTTTTGGAGGGCTCCCTGGAAATCGGTCGCTTTGTTTGTTTTTTTTTAAGCTTTTAAACTTCTAAAACTTTTTTTTAAAGAAAAGGACTGCAGCAATTCCTTCCTTTAAATTCGGCAGCTTTTCTTCTTTACTCGACTGTTTTTCCTCTGCTCTGCCTGCCCAAGACCTTTTATATATATGTAAAAAGGAAAGAGGGTAACCAGGGAAAGGGTAGGCCCACTCAGGGACAGAGGTGGGAATCTGTGTGTGGAGCCAGAAGAAATGGGAGAGATACTAAATGAATACTTCTCATCAGTATTCACCAAAGAGAAGGACTTAGTGGTCGATTTGTCTAGGGAAGAGTGTGTAGATAGCCTGGATCATGTTGAGATCAAAAAGAGGAGGCGTCTTGAAGAATATTAAGGTGGATAAGCCCCCAGGGCCAGATGGGATCTACCCCAGAGTACTGAGGGAGGAGATTGCTGGGGCCTTGACAGAAATCTTTGTATCCTCACTGGCTACGGGCGAGGTCCCAGAGGACTGGAGAATGGCCAATGTTGTTCCATTGTTTAAGAAAGGTAGCAGGGATAATCCAGGAAATTACAGGCCGGTGAGCCTTATGTCAGTGGTAGGGAAATTATTGGAGAAGATTCTTCGTGACAGACTTACTACCATTTGGAAGCAAATGGGCGTATTAGTGAGAGGCAGCATGGTTTTGTGAAGGGGAGGTCGTGTCTCACTAACTTGATTGAGTTTTTCGAGGAAGTGACAAAGATGATCGACGATGGAAGGTCAGTGGATGTTATCTACATGGCTTTCAGTAAGGCCTTTGACAAGGTCCCTCATGGCAGACTGGTACAGAAGGTAAAGTCGCACGGGATCAGAGGTGAACTGGCAAGATGGATACAGAATTGACTTGGTCATAGAAGACAGAGGGTAGCAGTGGAAGGGTGCTTTTCTGAATGGAGAGCTGCGACTAGTGGTGTTCCGCAGGGATCAGTGCTGGAACCTTTGCTGTTTGTAGTATACGTAAATGATTTGGAGGAAAATGTAACTGGGCTAATTAGTAAGTTTGCAGACGACACTAAGGTTGGAGGAGTTGCAGATAGTGAAGAGGATTGTCAAAGGATACAACGGGATATAGATCGTTTGGAGACTTGGGCGGAGAAATGGCAGATGGAGTTTAATCCGGACAAATGCGAGGTAATGCAGTTTGGAAGGTCTAATACACGCAGGAATTATAAGGTAAATGTCAGAACCCTTAAGTGCATCGACGGGCAGAGGGATCTGGGTGTACAGGTCCACAGGTCACTGAAAGTGGCAACGCAGGTGGATAAGGTAGTCAGGAGACATATGGCATGCTTGCCTTCATCAGCAGGGGTATTGAGTATAAAAGCTGGGAAGTCATGCTGCAGCTGTGTAGAACCTTGGTCAGGCCACACTTGGAATATTGCGTGCAATTCTGGTCATCACATTACCAGAAGGATATGGAGGCATTGGAGAGGGTGCAGAGGAGGTTTACCAGGATGCTGCCTAGTCTGGAGGTTATTAGCTATGAGGAAAGGTTGGAGAAACTCGGATTGTTCTCACTAGAGCGACGGAGATTGAGGGGCGACTTGATAGAAGTTTACAAAATTATGAGTGGCATGGACAGAGTAGATAGAAGCTTTTTCCCAGGGTGGAAGAGTCAATTAGTAGGGGACATAGATTTAAGGTGAGAGGAGAAAACTTTAGAGGAGATGTGCGGGGCAAGTTTTTTACGCAGAGTGCAGTGAGTGTCTGGAATTCGCTGCCAGAGGAGGTGGTAGAAGCAGGTACGATAGTGGTGTTTAAGAGGCAGCTTGACCAATACATGAATAGGATGGGAATAGAGGGATACGGACCCCGGAAGTGCAAAATGTTTTAGTTGACGGGCAATGTGATCGGGGCAGGCTTGGAGGGCCGAAGGGCCTGTTCCTGTGTTGAACTTTTCTTTGTTCTTTGTATTTTTTTTTGCAGGTAACTTTTTTTTGCTTGCAACTGCCTTTCAGCTTCTGCCAACTGCTGAGCCTCTGGGACTGCCGCCTATTCTACAATGTAGGAACAGCTTCCTTTTTGTAGTTTTCTCATCCGTCTTGTGATCTGATCAGGTTCCTTCACTCTGCATCACTCAGAGTCTTGCAATGTCCCTCCACTCATTCTGGTGGATTCCTCAACTTCCAAGTCTGTAGTGAAACTTCTTCAACTGTTTCTTTAATTTTCCTTCTTAGGCGGACGTGTCTCTGGTCAGGCTTCAGCTGCTTTAAGTTTCTTATATCTTGGGATTCTGCCTTGGATTTCTCATTTAAATGCCACCTTTCATATCACCGCTGAACATCATGTTGTGTTATGGATTCATTTGGTGTCTCATTGATGAGATCCTGAGACACGTATGTTTAAATGTGATTTATTGGTAATCCTTACCAATAAATGTACAGATCTCAGTTACAGCCATGCACGGTGCTGCTCCCGTACAGGTTCTTCCTAGACTGCTCTCTGAGTCTATTACCATGTGTCTCTATACATCATACTGTGGGCGGCGTTAATCTCGCGTCCCACGTTAACCCTTGCTCTGCCGAGCATCTTTACATTACAATGGCATGCAGGCATACATAACATACATTAATCTCTAATTGCCTGCAGCTTTTTATCAGTGCCTTGAGCCATACCCAGGGTTGGGTAGACAATTGTACCCAGCCCTCTAAAACTGACCTTGAACAGGCGGTAGTAGTAGCAAAATAAATGGCTGCCAGTCACTTAGGGAAGGGCTCCAACTTATGTTTCCCTGCTCTTCCCCTACTGCAGCAAGTCAAAAGACTTTTAAGTTAAAGCATTTCTAGCTAATAGGAAAGTAGACAAATAAATAAGATAATATAGTTACTGTTTATATGGAATCCTGAATGCTGAGGATAAAGAACCTTCATCCTTTACGTCAAGCATGTGAAAAACAAAATTTAGGTAGTATGTCATGATTATCTATTAATGCATGGCAGTTTTATGACATTATTACCTCGTATAAATGGTAACAAGGTTCCATAGATGTTGCTAATATTCTGTTTCAATTTTACTTCCTCACCAGCTGTTCCTTGGGTCTTTCGCCATTAGGGGAACAAGTTTAAGTTTGCCAAATGTATTCTAAATGTTGGTTCATTTTCATTGTGCTGGAGATAAGGCTATTTTGTGACTAGTAAACAGTGTCTATTGCCCATGATTTACAACTTGCTTTTGGCATGTTGCAGTTACATGGCTAAACTGTTCTTGTAAAATAAAATTTGCATGGATGTTGTCTACCTGTTCATTTTTTTCACTTCAGGCATGATACCTCCTCACTGAAAATGTGTATGTGATTGATGTATTAAGTATGTTACAGGTGGGGGAGGATTTCCTTGCACTAGGTATAAGGACATTTTAACTCATTAAAAAGAACAGTTTAGCTGTTAATAATGGATGGAGAAAATTTTCCCCTTTGAATAGCACTTTAAAGTGCCTAGTAAAGAGTGCACCTTAATGGCTCAATGTGGTCACTTCCAGCAGCTTAGCCCTTTCATTTTTTCTCCAAAGTAAAAACTCTATTTGAAAGCACTTGTTCAAGGCTGATTAGCGAGCGCCTTTTTGTGTATGCTGTGTTCTACACCGTTCTCTCCAACATAATGCTATTAATTTTCTATTTTAATGTTTTTTATTGAAAAAGCTCATTTGACATATTTCATTCAACCGAAACATCACCTAAGCTTTGGCTAATTGACTTTACAACCCATGTAAGATAAAGTACTACAGGTTTTAACACTTGATAAGTGGCATCTAAGCCAGCATTTAAACAGCTACTTTTGCGTTAAAATAGTGTCAGGTGTCTAGCCATAATCTGAATCCTCAATGCATGAAAGAAGAAATGCACATTTATGTGGTGCTTCATCACTTCTCCCATCAGCCAAAAGTGCTTTAGATAAAACAAATTAATTTTATGTGCCGTGACTTATGTAAAACATAAAAGAGAACTGCATTTATGTAGCACCTTTTATGACCTTAGGACATTCTGAAGCACTTTACAACTAATTAAGTACTTCTGAATTGTGGTAATTACTCTAATGTAGGAAAAAATGGTGAATATTGAAGCCATTTTGTATGCTGCAAGATCCTGTGAACATTATTAAATTTGCATTTGTTCAGGGGAACATGTTTGCCATAAAACTTAAACCACCTTGCTCTGCCTGGAATACTTCCATGAGCTGATTAAAGTCTGTTTGAATGAATGTTTCATTTGAAGCATAGCATCATTGACCACGCAGCATGTTGTAGGGTGTTGGATACCATTTGGTAGGTCTTAATGAAGTCTTCGTAGTCTTAAGTAGGTTAACTGTATGTACTTAGTAATTACAATAACTATTTATGTAAATATAAGGGTTCAAGCCAGGAGCTGTCTCCATGCTTGCTTGTACACACAGCTCTGTCCAACACTAAACTGACCCCTAGGTGCAGATCATGCGTTCTCTTACATTACTGTGTAGGCTGTACTGTACTCAGTCCCACGTTAACCCTACATGTGCCAAACCTTTATACTGCACAGCACTCCCTTAGCACTGCACTAGTGTCAAACTCAATAATGGGCTCAGTATTTTGGATTAGCATCTCCTGACTTAGAAGCAAGCATGCTATCAGCTGAGCCAAGATGACATGACCAAAGGCAAATAGTCTTGAGACCAAGAGGTTATTAAGTGCTACTTGCGTAACTCCAGTTGAATGCAAAGACAAGCTTGCAACGTGCTTAAGCATTCTTCTAGATTAAAAGAATTCAAATAACAGAATTGCATTAAAAAAAAAGATGACATTAATAAAGCTGTAGGTTTAAAAATGGACAAGAAGCTTTATTAGGCTCTCTTTTCAGCACGTTATAAATTAACTTTTGGAGATGCGGAGCTCTGAACCTCTGTGTCTACACCCATGTCACAGAGCTTTCTGCTGGCTTTCTTAGTGCTCGCTGCAGCCCAAGTTGCAATTCTGATCTTGCTGTCAGTGACAGTACAGTCGCAGACTAACAGTGCAGTAGAACTGCAGCCCCAGTGACTTTTGATTAACTGTTTCTTCAACAATTGTTCTTTGACACATTTTGGTGATGGGACTTGAGTAAGAAAAAAAAGTTGGGTTGGGATCCATGCCTTTTTACCATTGCAGAACTACTTAATGAGCTATACATGCCACCCTTCAATGTTTAACATGAACATTGTTTTGTACCCATAGTTTGCACATTTGTTTCTGCAACAGGGATTTAACCTATGGCTCTATGCAACAGTTTTGCTCTGATGTTACCTCCTGTTGGTGTTTTTGCCCCAAAGATCGAACTGGGGCCTGCAAGTTTTTTCCCCCCCGACTTGTCCTGGGCTTTTTATTTGTCTACGGAGATCATATGGTTATTAGGTGGGGTGGGGAGTGTGTATACTATAATGCACAAGGTGGCATTCAGGATGAACTAGAGCATCTTGCCCTGTTTTGTCATCTTTCAGTGGTTTCATGAAGGTTAATTTGAACTGCTTCTCTCTGTCTCTTGCCGCCGAATCAATTCCCTATCTAAGCCAATAGGTTTACTCCAATTCCATGTGTACTCATTTTTGCTAACGGTTTCTTATATGGAACTGTGTTGAATGCCTCCTGGACATCCATATAAATAACATCCATAGACACTCCCTTATCTACCACATTTATTACCTCCGCAAAAATATCAACAAGGTTCATTAGACATGGCGTGCCCTTCAAATCTATGCTGGCTCTCTCTGATCAATCCATATTCATCCAAATGCTCCAAAGAATTGTTTTGCCATCTATTTGACAAAGCCATATCAAAGTTTCATTTTTACTGGCACATACAATATTTGACAATACAGTTTGTACAGGGGTCAGCCTGCTTTAAAAATACTTTTAATATGTGAGAGTGATATGAATTAACAACTATCCATTTCTTTTTAAAATTGTTATTGTTATTGAATAGTTTTTCTTTGTGCTTTGTTATTGTGAAAACATTTTGCTTGCAATGTGTTTAGATAATTTTAAGATATTCTGGCTTTCATTTTGACTGAACAAGCAGCTGAATACTCTTGAAAATGCAAGTAATACCCTATATATAGGTAATGGACAGTAATACACTAAATAGTTTACTGTATGTTTATTTAATTTAAGTTTGGGTTGGGTTTTTTTTTTAGTGCTTTGGATCTCTGAGTGGATTTCTCACACAAGTATATTTGACACAGTTTGACAGAATCATCACCACCTCCTCTCCCAGTGGGTTGGTGCTGTGTCAACAGCTTTTTAAAATCTGTAATTACTTTTACAGATACCAACAATCCTTAAACCCTTGGGGGAGACAATATTTTGAAACGATGCATGCTTGCAGGAGACTGTATGTTTGTGAATGTTAAGATTGCGGGCAGATGCAGTTGTTCAACTCTAATAAAGCAGATTGGAGAAGCTGTAGAGCATTTTGAATGTGCTTTTCGCGCTTTTTTTGTTTTTCAGATTTGAAATAATGTTACAACAGCTCAAACGTGCAATAGGGAGAAACTGTAAAAAAAGACACAATTGACGATAAATATCACAGAATACACAACAGAACACTAATGAAACAATACTAGCAAACTTAAGTTCCTAATATTCAAAAATCACAAAGATTAAACAAATCAACATTTACTTTGAAATACCACACGAATTAATGATGCATTCATGCCTGAAAGCTTAGCCTTGATGCAAAGCTGTTTTGACTTCATGTTGACATTAAGTTTGTGATTCAAATTAAATGCCAAGGCCCAAACTGATTATGAAGTGGAGTAAGACTGACTCTTCCCTCTCCGCTTTAAATTATTGGGTCACCAGTGAGTCCAGAGTTAGACTGTAAATACAAGCATCAGTGTGAAGTTTCTCACCAGTGCTATCAATTTAATTTGAAACACTATTCCATGAGAGATGATGGTGAGAATCTTCACAATGACTAAGCCACATAAAAATAAGAGGTTTATTCAGAACCACTGTTGACAGGAGTGATTGGTTCACAGATGGCAGGTCAAGGAATTTGCAACAGGAAAGCTCCTGGTTATGATTGTCAGGGTTCTGAAGGTTCAGTCCGACAAGGAAGAAGTATTTACACAGAAATGTGGAAGCCATGTTCATAAGGATAAAAATGCATACAGTGATATGAAAATGAAAATGTAAAAGAGTTGGGGTAAGCCTATTTCAGACTTCCCACTCCCTAGTACAATAGAAGAAGAGAAACCTAGATCGCTGTGGAACATCACCATTCCTGCAAGCCCAGCTCCAAACAGACCCAGGGGTCACTGAGAATACAGGAATTCTCAATCCTCTTCCTTCTTGTGCAGAACTCAAAAATTACAATTGCAACATATAAACATTTAAGATGATGAGAGAAATGGTTTGGCCCAAACAGTCTGTGTCAATGTTCATTCTCTACATCAGCATTAGTCCTCAACCCCATATGCCGCCTACCTTTTTCTCATATCCTTTTAATCCTTTTCCTAACCACCTATTTAACCTTTTACTAAACGTTGGTATGGTCTTTGGAGATCCTGCATGAATAAATTGAGCTTGAGACTGGCACAGATAACATAATTCTCTCTGAGTTGCATAATGCATACATGCCCTTGTAGGCTGAGCAAAACGACAAAGTCGTGCATTACTAATAACATTAAATGTTTCATTCTGGAATCCAGTGGGACGCTGAAAGGAAGATATAATGCAGTGCACTTGGTGCAATGGCCATGTCTTGATGGACTTGACTCTTTGAAATATCAATATTTAATAAACCAGGACTGAGAAACAAATCCAAAAGCTGTGTGCTGACTCACCTGCATTCTTGCAAATCTAAACAGGCCTGTAACATATTGATGTTTAGTGTGGGTATGACAAAGAAATTTCACTTGTTCCTGCCACAGGTAAATGCTGGTTGATCGGTTGCTGAAGAATAAATGTACAATTTTGGATTACGAATAGAATATCATCAACATCTGTCAGTCTTTTTCCTCAGATGAGATGGGCTCACCATGTGCGCCAAAATCAATAAGTGAAAAGCTGTAAAATCAACTCCTCCTCAACCAAACCATTCAAAAAGTGGCTTCTACCTGGAAACTTAACTCGAGGCTTCTGTCATGAAAAGGAAATGGTGAATCTAGAAATATCTTTGAGTCATACAGAGAATGTGTGGCTTGTAGGAAATCAAATGGTCAGATTGAGTTATGCTCCAGCAATTAGGAGAACCATGAATGACACACATCATTGCACCACTCGGAGTCCCAAGACCTAGGAAGGTTTCATGGGCTGTCTCACAAACCGACCAACCTGGCAGGATGTGAAAGTGGAAGGATTTAGGTTGCTGGGCCTGCCACTCACGCAAAATGGAATGACCCTTTGACACCATGGGAGCCAATGTGCCTTCCTTCCATGAAAAAGGGGAAAATGTGAAATAGATACAAATGGGATTGAACTGTCCACTAAAGAGGTTAAATTTAGAACTCAGTGCAGGCTGTTGGCAAATGTATTTCATTGATCACAAGACACAGGAGCAGAAGTAGGCCATACGGCCCATCAAGTCTGCTCCACCATTCAATGAGATCATGGCTGATCTGATAATCCTCAATCCACTTTCTTGCCTTTTCCCCATAACCCTTGATTCCCTTACTGATTAAAAATCTGTCTATCTCAGCCTTGAATATACTTAACGACCCAGCCTCTACAGCCCTCTGCAGTAAAGAGTTCCACAGTTCACTACTCTCTGAGAGAAGAAATTCCTCCTCATCTCTGTCTTAAATGGGCGCCCCCTTACTCTGAGATTATGCCCTCTGGTCCTATACTCTCCTACAAGGGGAAACAACCTCTCAGCATCTACCTTGTCAAGCCCACTAAGAATCTTATATGTTTCAATAAGGTCGCTTCTCATTCTTCTAAACTCCAATAAGTACAGACCCAATCTACTCAACCTCACCTCATAAGAAAATCCCTCCATACCTGGGACCAACCTAGTGAACCTTCTCTGGACTGCCTCCAATGCCAGTATATATTTCCTTAGATAAGAGGTCCAAAACTGTTCACAGTATTCTAGGTGTGGCCTAACTAGTGCATGGTATGGTTTTAGCAAGACTTCCCTATTTTTACACTCTATTTCCTTTGAAATAAAGGCCAACATTCCATTTGCCCTCCCTATTACCTGCTGAACTTGTATGCTAACTTTCTGTGATTCATGCACGAGGACCCCCAAATCCCTCTGTGCTGCAGCTTTCTACAGTCTTTCTCCATTTAAATATTATTCAGCTCCTCTATTCTTCCTGCCAAAGTGCATTACCTCACATTTTCCCACATTATATTCCATCTGCCAAGTGTTTGCCCACTCACTTAACCTGTCTATATCCCTCTGTAGACTCTGTGTCATCTTCACATCTGCAAACTTGGCGATAATACGTTTACTTCCCTCATCCAACTCATTAATATACCTTGTAAATAATTGTGGCCCCAGCACTAATCCCTATGGCACTCGACTAGTTACAGGTCGCCATCCTGAAAATGTCCCCCTCATCCCAACTCTCTGGGCAGAATCTTGCCCTTGGATAGCGGGCCCCACCGGCTTGGCGGCGGGCAGGCAGCTGACTTCTGCCACGGAAACGGGGCCTGCCACCATTTTAAGTGGGCGAGCCAATTAAGGCCCGCCCAGCGGAATCCCCGACGGGAAGGAAGGAATCCCCACCTGTCAAATTGCGCTCTTTCGCGCATGCGCGCACTGCTCCCTGAGGCAAAGTCCTGTCTCAGGGAGAATACTGATAGTGTCAAAAACATTAAAAATAGAAACATTAAAAAATTATTAACATGTCCCCCTCCTGTGACAATGTCACACGAGATGGGACATGTTAATAAAGAACACATACACTTTATTAATTTTTTACAATACGAACATGAAACCTCATCCCGCCAGTGGATGAAGTTTCATCATAATCTGGAGCCCGCTGGGGCTCCTGGCCTGCCCGCCAGCCTTAAGCTTGGATGGCAGGTCTTTAAGTACTTTAAATAGCCTGTTAATGGTCTCAATTGGCCGTTGGCGGGTGGACAGCTGATTTCGCTGTCCGCCCGCCTTCCTAAAAATTTAAATGGACAGGGATGACGTTGGGGATTCCTCCCGATGTCATCCCGCGTCATTTTCCCCTTGGCGACCAGGCCCCGCCCCCAAATCGCCGAGGGGAAAATCCTGGCCTATGTCTTCTATTAGTTAGCCAATCCTCTGTCCATGTTAATATACTATCCCGAACACCATGGGCCCTTATTCTTATTAAGTAACCTTATGTGCGGTACCTTATCAAATTCTTTTTGGAAATCCAAATATATTACATCTACTGGTTCCCCTTTATCTATGCTGCTTGTTACCTCCTCAAAGAATTCTAATAAATTTGCCAGGCATGATTCCTCCTTCATGAAGTCAAGCTGACTCTGCTTGATTATATTATACATTTCTAAATGCTCTGCTGTCACATCCTTTATAATCGACTCATAGCATTTTCCCAATGACAAATGTTAAGCTAACTGACCTGTTTCTTGTCTCCTTCCCTTTTTGAATAAGGGTGTTACATTGGCCATTCTCCAATCCTCTGGGACTTTTCCAGAATCTAAGGATTCCTGGAAGATTACTACCAGTGCTTCCACTATTTGTGTAGCTACTTCCCTTAATATCCAAGGATGCAACCCATCAGGTCCAGGGGAATTATCGCCTTTAGCCCCATTAGTTTCCCTAGCACTTCTTCTGTAGTGATAGTTATTGTATTTATTTCCTCCCCTCCACCTTTTGCCCCATGATTATTTGGTATTTTTGGAATGCTATTAGTGCCTACTACTGTGAAGACTGATGCAAAGTATTTATGCAACTCTGCTGCCATTTCCTGGTTCCCCATTATTATTTCCCCAGTCTCGTTCTCTAAGAGGCCTATGTTCACTTTGGCCTCTCTTCCTATTTATACATTTAAAGAAGCTGTTCCTGTCCTTTTTTCTATTACTTGCTGGTTTACCCTCAACATTTATTTTCTCCCTCTTTATTATTTTTTTCGTCATCTTTTGTTTTTTAAAACTTTCCCAATCCTCTGGCTTACCACTAATCTTTGCCACATAGTATGTTTTTTCTTTCAATTTGATACTATCCTTAACTTACTTGGTTAACTGTAGTTAGTTTATCCCATTCCTAGAATCTTCCTTCCTCACTAGGATACATCTTTGTTGTGAGTCATGAACTATTTTCTTAAATGCCTGCCATTGTTCATCAGCCATCTTTTCTGCTAAACTCCTTTCCCGGTCCACTCCAGCCAACTCTGCCCTCATTCCTTTGTAATTACCCTTATTTAAGTTTAGCACAGCTGTTTGTGACCCAAGTTTCTCACACTCAAACTGAATGCTAAATACTACCATGTTATGGTCACTGTTTCCTGGGGGATCTTTTACTCCATGATCATTTATTAAATTTGCCTCATTACACATTACCAGATCCAAAATAGCCTGATCCCTGGTTGGATCCACAACATATTGTTCTAGGAAACTGTCCCGAATACATTCTACGAATTCTTCATCGTGGCCAATTTGATTTCCCAATCTACACGAAGATTAAAGTCACCCATAATAAATGTACTGCCTTTTTACATGCCCTCATTATCTCCTGATTTATTCTCTGTCCAACAGTATAACTACTGTTAGGGGGTTATAGATTACTCCCACCATGTCTTCTTCCCCATGTCATTTCTTACCTCCGTCCATATGGATTCTACATCTTCCGATCCAAGATCACTTCTTGCTATCATACTTATTCCATCTCATCCTAACAAAGCTACCCCACCACCCTTTACATATTCCTGAATATTTAGTTCCCAGCTTTGATCTCCTTGTAATCATGTCTCCGTAATGGTTCTAAGATCAAACCCATTAATCTTTATTTGTGCTATTAATTCATTTATCTTGTTCTGAATACTATGTGCATTTAAATCAAGAGCCAGTAGTTTTGCCTTTTTACCATTTTTTCCCCCTTTGACCCTATTTGCTGGTTTTTTTTTAATGTTTGTACACTCTGTCCCTTCCTGTCACACTCTGGGAATCATTATCTAAATGGCTGTCTTGTAATGCTGCCATATCCTTTTGCTTTGTAAGCCTACGTATCTCCTCTCCAGACCCCCCCCCCCCCCCCCCCCCCCCCCGCCATTTAGTTTAAAGCCCTCTCTACACCCCAGTTATTTGATCTTTAGGACATTGGTCCTCGCACGGTTCAAGTGAAGCTTGTCCCACCATAACAGCTCCCTTCTACCCGAGTACTGGTGCCAGTGCCTCATGAACTGAAACCTATTCTTCCCACACCAATCTTTGAGCTACGCATTTAACTCCTTGACTTTATTTACCCTATGCCAGTTTGCCCGTAGCTCAGATAGTAATCCCGAGATTATTACTTTGGAGGTTCTGTTTTTTAATTTAACTCCTAACTATTCAAATTCTTCAGTAGAATCTAATTTCTAGTCCTATCAATGTCATTGGTACTAATGTGGGCAGCAACAACAACTGGATCCCTCCCCTCCCACTCGAAGTTCCTCCCTAGCCCTGAGGAGACATCCTTAACCCTGGCACCAGGCAGGCAACACAGCCTTCGGGACTCATGCTCACAGCTGCAGAGAACAGTATCTATCCCCTAATTATACTGTCCCTACCACTACTACATTCCTATTTCCTCCCCCCACTTGAATGGCTCCCTGTACCATGGTGCCACAGTCAGTTAGCTCATCCTCCCAGCAATCCCCGCTGTCATCCACACAGCTTGCAAGAACCTCATAACTGTTGGACAATTGCAGGAGCCGAGGCTTCTCGAATGCTACCCCCGGCTCCCCATACCTGCCTCACCTGCAGTCACACCCTCCTGTCCCTGATCACAGACCAAATTTGAATTACCTAATTTAAGGGGTGTGACTGCCTCCTGGAGCAAAGTGTCCAGGTAACTTTCCCCCTCCCTGATGTGGAACAATGTCTGCTGCTCAGACTCCAGCTCCTCAACTTGGATCTGAAGTTCCACTTGCTACAAACACTTACTACAGATGTGTTCGCTCTGGTGAACTTTGGTGACCAGCAGTACCCATATGCTGCAGCAGCAACACATCACCTGTCCTGCTATCATTATCGTACTTTATTTAATTGATTAATTAATTACTCTAGCATCTCTGCTGTTTACTCTTGAATAAAGTCTCCCCGCTTTTTTAAAAATGAACTCTGCCTGCTCTCTGTAATCTTTTAAAAATGAACTCTCTTCTCTCTCCGCGCCCTTTTTAAAATGAATGCACCCTGCTCTCTACACCCTTTTTAAAATGAAGTCTTCGTGCTCTTTTTAAAATGAAGTCTCTCCACTCTCCACGCTCTTTAAATTGAATCCTTCCCGCTCTGCGCTTTTTTAAAAAAAAGTCTCCCCGCTCCTTTTTAAATGAAATTTCCTTGTTCTTTTTTAAATGAAGTCTCCTTGCTCTCCCGTCTCTTTTTTAAATGAAATCTCCTCAGTCTCCACGCTCTTTTTAAAATAAACTGTCCCTGCTCTCTGCGCTCTTTTTTGAAATGAACTCTTCCCGCTCTCTGCGCTCTTTTTAAAATAAACACTCCCCACTCCCTGTGCTCTTTTTTTGGATCCTTGGTTTGTTCTGTGGCTGCCTGTCGTTTCGTATGGACTACAGAATTTTTGATCCATTTCCAAAAGGATGGGATGGGGGAGCTGGAAAGGGCATCAACAGTTTAAAAGGAGAGTAGAATAGGGATAAGTAGTTTCCCTTTTACCCAGTCAGTATTGTAAAGCAAAGAGGGAATGGGAATGACATGTCCTTGCAACTCAGCCAAGTGCAGGGAGAAGAAGGCAGTTGGCATGGTGTGAATAGTTCTCCTAAGGAGTAATTTTTTGCCCTCAAAAAATCAAAAACTTGAGTCAGTCCAATTATGAGACAAAAATCCTGGGACTACAACAGCCTATCTGCTGGAGTACATTCGGTATAATGATTCTCATCAAGCCAGAGGTCATTTACCTGGAGACACTTGGTGAATGTAGTTCTGGGATTTTAGTTTGCAGTGCTTTTCTTTGCATGGCTTCACCTTCAAGAGGTTGATATTGAAGATATTTGGTTGATCACTTCTGTGTACTGGTTACGCTCAAAACCTCAATATGTTTGGAAGTGCTGTTGGCAGAACAGATTTAAGTAATTCTAATAGTGCTGCTGTTAGGATCTGCTTTTAAAGATGTCTTTTTAATTAGGACCAGAATAGCTGGAGACAATCCAATAAAGCCAGAGGCTTTATAATTAGTAACCACAGTGATTAGTGGAATTACTATTTTGCAGGTGGGATAGAAGTAGGTGGTTTATTAACTGACATTTTCATTTTAATAGCTTGAAATTACTTTTAGAGTACTAGCAAGTACAGTTTTAATTAGGATATAGTGGTTTAATTAAATACAAAATTTTAAGTTTCCACTTAATTGCTCACCTTTGACCTTCTAACTTACTGTGAGCAATGCCACAGGAGATGCTCCCGTTTAATATGGCATACAGCCGAATAGCATTATCCGTGTAAAATTAGAATTAATTTATGGTGGCTATTTTAAATGCAGGCTTCTTTCTCACTTACACAAGTCAAGTTCAGCAAAGCATTCAACAACAACTTGTATTTAAATAGCAGCTTTAATGTAGAAAAATGCCCCAAATTGTTTATCAAGCAAACTTTAACCCCGAGTCATATATAAAAATTTTAGGACAGGTGACCAAAAGCCTGGCCCAGCAGCTAGGTTTTAGGGAGGGTCTTGAAGGAGGAAAGAGAGGTGGAGAGGCTTAAAGAGGGTGTTGCAGAGTTTTGCGCTTAGGCAGCTGAAGGTTGTTAATGGCGGAGTAAAGAAAATCTGAACGATAGGGCAGCATTTTCCCCCCGTCCGGTGGGGGTGGGGGGTGGGGGGGTGGGGGGGGGTTGTTGTGTGCGAGCGGGCGCCACCATTTGACGTGGACGGGCCAATTAAGGTCCACCCAGCATGACGTGCGCCAGGAAACGCCATGCGATCCTTGCGGGAGGGGGGAGATTCACTGAGCCGGGAGTGTGTTCTTTCGTGCATGTGCTGAAAGAGCGCACAGATCTCCCTGAGGCAAAGTGCTGCCTCAGGGAGATCAATGTTAGTTTTAAAAAGATAATAAACGATGAGAAAAATTTTATTGACATGCCCCCTCATGTGACACTGTCACATGAGCTGGGACATGTCACTTACTTTTATTAAAAATGTAACACAAAATTTAAACCCCTCATGAAACCTCATCCCGCCTGTGGATGAGGTTTCATGTTTTTTCTGAAGGCCGCCTGGGCTCTTTGCCTGCCCGCCAACCTCAAGGTTGGATGGGCAGCCCCTTTAACTGTTTTAATTACTTTTCAATAGGCCTTAATAGTCAGCTGTGCGCCCGCCGAACTGAAAATCTAAATGACGCGCGGTGATTTCGGGACGCTCGCCTGACATCACCGCACGGCATTTTACGTGTCGGCGAGCGGGCCCCGCCCCCGCTCACCGATGGGAGAATTCTATCCATAGATTTTATATTCCAATTCAGAAAGTATAGAGACACGAAGGAATCGTGAAAGATGAATTTTCTGGATGATAGAAATTACCGTGATTCATCTAGTTGGGGACTATGTTGTAGAAACATGCAGACGCACTATCAGTGCAGAGGCAATATCTGAGAATAGTTACAAAGTAGCAAGCATCCCCACTCTGTTAAAACCAAGAGCTATTGCACCAACCGCTGCACAAACTCAATATTTTCCCCTCTTCTAAATATTTGAGGATATAATTAGTTTCAAATGGAACGGGGAACTTACCCACTCTTGCCGCGATCACAATTTTTCTGCATCACAACAGTGGCCTAAGCTGGCAGGGTTCTCATTAAATATGCAATGATGTAATCAGGGCCTGATCTCCAGTTTTAATCTGAGGCCTGAGTGGGAGAGCCATGGGCCAGAATATTTAGCCTGGTGGGCGGGTGTGTGCCTGACCCAATCGATGCTTAATGACGTTGGCCGAGTGTGCTGGCGCCATCACGCAATCGCGCGATAGTTCAGTTGGCGGGCACGTGCTGGAGCCAGCAGCACACCCGCCGACACTTAAAAGGCCATTAATTTATCAATTGTTAATTTTTCACTGCCCATCCAACCTAACGGCTGATGGTCAGGCAAAAAGGCCAAGCGGCCTTTGCATTTTTTGGAAACCACGGGTGGGATGAGGTTTCCAAATGCAAATACAAACAAAATAAATGCTTTTATTTTAAAAACATGTCTTTGCTCATGTGACAGAGACACATGAGGTGACATGTTCTATTACATTTTTCTGTGCTTTATTAATTTTTCAATATCATCTTCATCTCCCTGATGGAGCTCTTTGCCCCAGGGAGATTATTCAGCGCTCTCTCACGCGCATACGCGAAGTTCACCCTAGGCCTGCTCGCCCTCCTCCCCCTGCCCGCAAAGGCAGTGCTCAGCGCTGCCGCTTGCGTATCACGCCGGGCGGGCCTTAATTGGCCCACAAGCATGAAATCGCGGTGCTCTGTTGATCGCGAGCGGTGGTCAGATTCCCAACCGCCTGCCCCTGCCGATCCCAGGTGCCAAGGGAAAAATACATGCCAAGCTAAACCTAGCAGAAACTTCAGCCAGTGTGACAAGAGTCCCAGTAAGGCGAGCTTACATTTTCTTTTTCTTCTTAACAAGGCCAGAAGAAAAATGCTTTCTGGGCCCCAAGGAGCCCCTGAGCCACCTCTGCTCCTGGATTCCTCCTCCATCCAATGACGATTATCTCCACCGCCCCAACCAAGATTCCCTGCCTACCCACACCCCAACACTGCCCCCAGCATCAGCAAGGTTCTCATTTCTGTGGGCAGGATTTATAGGTTGTTCATTTGAAGTAGGATGTGCAATGCTGCTTCAGAACAGAAGATGGTATTGAAATGTGAGCAAGTAGGATTCAGGGGACTTGAACGAATGACCACCATGACTGTAGTGTACTCTGGTACCTGTAGGACAATGAGGATGTCTTGCATTTATACAGCACTTCTAACATAGAGAGATGTCCCTCTTACTTGCCCTCCAAATTAATTGATTGACTATTTAAACCTTGCATAGAGCCATCTGTTTTTGCCAATAGGCTAGTGATAAGATAGTTTTTTTTCCATACAGTTTAAATTTTGTATTATTTTGTTTTTTGCCAAATCTGTGTCTGTTCCTGTTAGTCCAAAGTCAAAGTTTCCTGATTTTATTTTAAAAATCTGAACTCAGGATAAAATAAAACCTGAAAATGAGGCAGCCAATGTCTGATTGAGGAATACTTTAAGTTGTTTTCTGTTGACCTTTCTATTCAGATTACAGGAGTCCTACACCAATTAGGTGGCTCCCAGGGTTTTCATTGTTAAATCCAGTTTTTATTGACAGGCAGATCGACTCAGAGGCCAAGGTGGGCTTACAGGTCTGCAGATGGTCTACAGACAAAATAAAAATAGCTAGAAAATCTCAGCAGGTCTGACAGCATCTGCGGAGAGGAATACAGTTAACATTTTGAGTCCGTATGACTCTGCTATCAGACCTGCTGAGTTTTTCCATTTTATTTTTGTTTCAGATTTCCAGCATCCGCAGTATTTTGCTTTTATCTTGATGATCTACAGACAATGCATTTACACCCAGGACATAGACACTGGGCTTCCAGAATACAAATTTTAAAACTATCAATATAAAAGCCCCAAACTCTTCCATTGCATTGAATAGATTTAGTTTGTAAACTTGTGCTCAGTTAATCCTTGAATGAGTGCAGTGCAAAATTTTCCATGTGTCTGTATTCTGTGTCACTGCCTATGCCCTTTATACCCACCTACTGCGTTATAAAGTATTTTGTTCATGTCCTCGGAGCACTATAATTTACCTCTTTTCAACACTTAGATTTTGAAGCTTTGATCTTTTGAATGATGTTTTCTGTGTTCACAATGACAGTGGCTCCTGGTCTATTGCTCTCTTGGTTGATGGTGTTGATTCAGTTTGGTCTGTTTCTACTGCTGGAGTTTCTACTCAGTTAAGATTCCCCAACAAGGGTACTGCATTATGCTGATCGTCTGACAATATTTATGACTTGCCTTTGCTGCAGTAAAACGTCCCAAGGTGAATATCACAATTGAATCTACCTTCACCACACTTTCAGGCACCTGCATTCCAGACCCAAACCACTCGTTGTGTGAAAAAGTTTTATCTCACCTCGACATTTGCTTCTTTTGCAAATCACTTTAAATCTGTGCCCTCTCGTTCTTGATCCTTTTATGAGTGGGTACAGCTTCTCCCTATCTACTCTGTCCAGCCCCCTCATGATTTTGAATGTCTCTATCAAAGCTCCTCTTAGCGGCCTTCTTTCCAAGGAGAACAGTCCGAACCCCTCTAATCTACCCTCTTAGCCAAAGCTTTAAGTAGCACCTGACAGGAGGAGAGCGCGATGGAGAGATTTATGGAGGGAATGCTGAAGGTTAGAGCCAAGACAGCTCAAAGCACAACTGCCAATGAATGGTGGGGCGTGGAGATGGAGGATTAAAAAGAAGAGTGGGTGGAACGTAGGGTTCTCAGTGGGTTCTGAAGCTGGAAAAGGTTACAGAGAGGAGGGACAAGACCATAGAGGGATTGGACATGAGGATGGGAATTTTAAGTTTGACGGCCAGGAGCCAGTGGACGTCAGCGAGTACAGGAGAGACAGGTGAACAGGACTAAGCACAAGTTAGGATAGAGACAGCAGAGTTTTGGATGAGCTCATATTCACCTTGTATTTGAATTACTGCTGTCTATGCAGATAGGTCATCAATTTGAAGAGCCTTGATTTTTTTTCTTGGATCGGTGACTGTCTTTGTCTTTTTACTAGTTCTCCTGATTTATGTGTCATTATGAAGTCCCAGTGTCATTGCGCTGTATTATTTGGATAAGATTTCAGACCTTGCTTTAGGTTTGCATGTTGGATTACTTGGTAAGAATTGAATGGAATGAAACATGAAACTCTCCCTCTAATCAAATTTAAGTGATAGACGTAAATGAAAGACTGAGTTTGAATTTCTAACTTGGCAGGAAGGATATTGTTCACTGTTTTTCTACTTATTAAGTTGTTACTGGTAACATGGTATATTCGTGGAGAGAGATTCACTGCTCAAACTGACAATAGCCTGTTATGATAATTGGCTTAGCAACAAGAACTACACAACTTCAGCTTTGCAACTTTTCCCCACTTGAAACTGATATACAACCAATTTATTGAGCCACACACACAAAACACTCATTATTTGACTTCCTTTTAGATTTTTATCCAATCTATTTTGCAAATTTCAGATTGAAAGCGCTGCTTCCATTTTTCCAAGTGCTGGTAAAAGTTGTGCAGTTGCCATTTACACCTCCTCAAGACCCATCTTTTGTTTCTTTACCAGGTTTATTACCATCTACTTTTGCCTTTCACCATCATCCTATTTTCATTTAATCACTCCTACCTTCTGCCTTATCACAGAGTTTCCTTTTTGTTCTTCCCTTCCCTCCCTGCTCTGCCTTGCCATTTCTCTGCATTTGCTTAAAACCCATATTATGTACAACATTTTCCAGTTCTGATGACAGGTTACAGACCTGAAATGTTAACCTTCTTTCTCTCTCCAGAGATGTTGTCAGACCTGCTGAGTATTTCTGGCATTATATTTCATATTAATATTTCATTAATTCATACTTCCAACATATTATTTCATAAACCCTGTATGCTCAGTATTGTGCCTTTTGCCTTTCTTTCTTTCTAGTCCTCTCCTATACCTTTTAAATAGGACCATTCATTTATTCTGGTACATATTCTGTTTGTCTTCACTTTGTACCCCGCCACCCTCTCCTCCTCCAAATATTCAGTGAGATACCATGTGACCTGCTGGGGCCCTGATTCAAACTTAGACCCAATTGTTGTCACTTTTGTCACTTGGAGTAAAAGAACCATGTCAGTGCTCTGAAACAAAAACAAAAATAGCTGGAAAAGCTCAGCAGGTCTGACGGCATCTGCGGAGAGGAACACAGTTAACGTTTTAAAAGTCCGTATGGCTCTTCATCAGAACTAAAGAAATATAGAAATGTGGTGAAATATAAGCTGGTTGAGGGGGGTGGGACAGGTAGAGCTGGATAGAGGGCCAGTGATAGGTGGAGGCAAAGAAGAGATTGCCAAAGATGTCATCGGTACATCGATGATTGCTTCGGTGCCGCTTCATGTTCTTGTCTGGACCTGGAAAAATGTATTAATTTTGCTTCCAATTTCCACCCCTCCATCATTTTCACATGGTCCATCACTGACACTTTCCTCCCCTTCCTTGACCTTTCAGTCTCAATTTCTGGGAAGAGACTGTCCACCAATATTCATTACAAGTCTACTGACTCCTACAGCTCCTCACACCCCGCTTCCTGTAAGGACTCCATCCCATTCTCTCAGTTCCTTCGCCTCCGTTGCATCTGTTCTGATGATGCCACTTTCAAAAACAGTTCCTCTGACATGTCTTCCTTAACCAAAGTTTTCCACCCACGGTAGTTGACAGGGCCCTCAACCGTGTCCGGCCCATCTCCCGCGCATCCTCCCTGCCCCCCCCCCCCTCCCCCAAGAACCATGATAGGGTCCCCCTTGTCCTCACTTATCATGCCACCAGCCTCCCCATTCAAAGGATCATTCTCTGCCATTTCCGCCAACTCCAGCATGATGCCACCACCAGACACATCTTCCCTTCACCCCCCCCCGGCGGCATTCCGCAGGGATCGTTCCCTCCGTGACACCCTGGACCACTCCTCCATCACCACCTACACCTCAAACCCCTCCCACGGCACCTTCCCATGCAACCACAGAAGGTGTTACACCTGCCCCTTTACTTTCCCCCTCCTCACCGTCTAGGGGCCCAAACACTCCTTTCAAGTGAAGCAGGACTTCACTTGCACTTCCCTCAATTTAGTCTACTGCATTCGCTGCTCCCAATGTGGTCTCCTCTACATTGGAGAGACCAAGCGCAGACTGGGTGACCGCTTTGCAGAACACCTTCAGTCTGTCTGCAAGCATGACCCAGACCTCCCTGTCGCTTGCCATTTCAACACATCACCCTGCTCTCAAGCCCACATGTCCGTCCTTGGCTTGCTGCAATGTTCCAGTGAAGCTCAACGCAAACTAGAGGAACGGAACCTCATCTTCTGACTAGGCACTTTACAGCCTTCCGGACTGAATATTGAGTTCAACAACTTCAGATCATGAACTCTCTCCTCCATCCCCACCCCCTTTCCGATCCCCCTTTTTCCAATAATTTTTATTTTTTAAATAAATGTTTCTTTTCCCACCTATTTTTAAATTTATTTTGATCTATCGTTTTATCTCCACCTTTTAGCCCATTTCGATCCCTTCCCCCCCACCCCACCCCCACTAGGGCCATCTGCCACTTGTTTGTCAAGCTATCTACCCTTAAGGTCACTATTAGCACATTCCTTAGTTAATATCACCACCGTTAACACCCCTTTGTCCTTTTGGCTATGACATCTTTGGCAATCTCTTCTTTGCCTCCACCTATCACTATCCAGCTCTACCTGTCCCACCCAGCTCAATCAGCTTATCTTTCCCCACATTTCTATATTTCTTTAGTTCTCATGAAGAGTCATACGGACTCGAAACGTTAACTGTGTTCCTCTCTGCAGATGCTGTCAGACCTGCTGAGTTTTGCCAGCTATTTTTGTTTTTGTTTCAGATTTCCAGCATCCGCAGTATTTTGCTTTTATCTTATGTCAATGCTCTGAAGTGTTTTACTGTCTGAGGATTAAAGTTGAAACTGTTCAAACCATTTTACACCTTTCTACTTTCAGTGTCCTTGCAAGTGCCCTCCTTTGCATCAAGCTTCCTCTGGTTCATAGCCCAGATGTATGACTTTTGTGTCAGAACAGAAGATGATGCAAAGATAATTCTTAATGTCTTCCCCCCAGGATCCAAACTCTCCTTTTTGAAAATCCAGCTGCATTTTGCCTCTGCTATCTTGTCTGACAGATTATTCTAAATAATTAATACTCTTTCAGTCAATTTCATCCTGGTCCCTTTCACCAATTTTAATTCATGCCCTCAGTCCTTCTCTCCTCGATTACTTTGCAGCAGTATTCTAGTCTTTCTTTACAGAAAGAAAAAGGGAATTAGTATTTATATTGTGCCTTTCACAGCATCAGGATGCCTGAAGTGCTTTACAACCAATGAAGCACTTTTGTAGGGTTACCGTTATATTGTAGGAAATACAGCAGTCAATGTACACACAGCAATGTCCCAACAACAGCAATGAAATGAATAGAACCACAGAACAGTTACAGCACAGAAGGAGGCCATTTGGCCCATCTTGTCCATGCCAGCCCAAGGGCGCCCTTTCTAATCCCATCTTCCTGCACCCGGCCCATAGCCCTGCAGCCTGCAGCACTTAAGGTGCAGATCCAGGTACTTTTTAAAAGAGTTTAGAGTTTCTTCTACCACCAACTTGGGCAGCGAATTCCAGACACCCACTACCCTCTGCGTAAAAAAAGTTCTTCCTCCTGTCCCCCCTACACCTTCTGCCGCTTATCTTGAATCTATGTCCCCTGGTTCTAGAATTCTCCACCGAGGGAAACAATTTTATCCTGTCCACTCTATCAATTTCCCTCATAATTTTGTACACCTCAGTCAAGTCACCTCTCAGCTATCTTTGTTCTAAGGAAAATAACCCCAACCTATCCAATCTCTCCTCGTAGCTACACTCATTATAAGCTTTACTCAGTTCTGCCGAAGGGTCATGAGGACTCGAAACGTCAATTCTTTTCTTCTCCGCCGATGCTGCCAGACATGCTGAGTTTTTCCAGGTAATTCTGTTTTTGTTTTGGATTTCCAGCATCCGCAGTAGTTTTTTGTTTTTAACTTTGTAAACTTTGCTTCTCCTGTAACTCCATGTCTATCACAACGTCCCTAGCTAATGTTCTACCTCCATTTTTCTGATCTGAATCTGACCTATCTGATCCTACTCCTGGGATTCCATCCCCCTGCCACACTAATTTAAATACTCCCCAACAGAACTAGCAAAAGCCCGCGCAAGGACACTGGTCCCAGCTCTGCCTGGGTGCAGCCCGTCCGGTTTGTACATGTCCCACCTTCCCCAGAACCGGTCCCAGTGCCTCAAGAATCTGAATCCCTCCTGGCTACACCATCTCTCCAGCCACGTGTTCATTTTGTCTATCCTCTTATTCCTGCTCTCGCTAGCATGTGGAACTGGAAGTAATCCTGAGGTTACTACATTTGAGGTCCTGCATTTTAATTTACCTCCTAACTTCCTGTACTGCGCTTGCAGGTCCTCATCCCTTAGTTTACCTATGTCGTTGGTACCAATGTGCACCACGACCACTGGCTGTTTACCTTCCCTCCTCGGAATGTCCTGCAGCCGCTCTATGACACCCTGGACCCTGGCATCAGGGATGCAACATACCATCCTTGATTCAGGTTTGCGGCCACCGAAGCGTCTGTCTGTGCCCCTAACTATTGAATCCCCTTTCGCTATAGCCCTGCCACCTGTTTTCCTCCCGCCCCTCTGAGCAGCAGAGCCACCCACGGTGCCGTGAACTTGGCTGTTGCTGCTTTCCCCTGAGAGGCCATCATCCCCCAACAGTATCCAAAGCGATATATCTGTTAGAGAGAGGGATGACCACAGGGGACTCCTGCACTACCTTCCTGAGTCTTTTACTGTTCCTGATGGTCACCCATTCCCTTTCTGCCTGTGTAATCTTCACCTGTGGTGTGACCACCTCGCTAAACGTGCTATCCACGACTTGCTCAGCGTCGCGGATGCTCCACAATGAGTCCACCTGCAGCTCCAGCTCCGAAATCCGGTTAGCTAGAAGCTGCATTTGGACACACCTTCCGCACATATGGTCACCAGGGACGCTGGAAACATCCCTCACTCCCCACATCCTGCAGGAGGAGCATATCATGGGTCTGAGTTCTCCAACCATGACGTCCCTCTCGATTAAGCTAGTTACTCCCTTAAAAAATACGCTGGCTCGGGGCCTTATTTATGTTAGCTAGGAACCTTGTTTCTTGACTTATTATACTTGTACAGTACTACTCTACTTTTTTCTTTAGCTGCTACCTCAGTATTAAACAATGAATTACTTTAATAGATTGAAAAAAAAACTCACCAGGATTTACTCACCAATCAGCTGCTTTTCTTTTAAATCCAGTTTCAAAAGAGTGTCCTTCACAGGTCTGGTGCACTCCTGAAGGTACTGACTCTCCCTCTCTCTCTTTTTTTGGTTTGAGGAGGAGGGAGGGATGGAAACACTACAGCAATCTAATGTTTGGGGCTATTCCGTTCTTTGACAGTGAATGATCGGTTTCGCTGTTTTAGGTGTTGGTTTTGGCCAAATTTGACCAAAACATTCGCTGTTCTGCAAGACTCCGTAAGAGTGTAAGAGAGAGATGGCACTTCTTAATCAGGTGGGCTTGCGGCACTAAAACAAAAGCAAAATACTGCGGATGCTGGAGATCTGAAATAAAAACAGAAAGCACTGGAAAAACCCAGCAGGCCTGGCAGCATCTGTGGAGTGAGAAACAAAGTTAACTTTCTGAGTCCGTATGACTTCTTCAGAGTTTGGCTTGCCACACTCTTTGGCGGGGCTCATCCTGTATTGGTCCTCAATTTCACCTGGCTCTCACCTGTGGCTCCAAGTAGTTGTTTGCAAGTGACAGTGGCCACACCAGGTAAACTGCTTCGACAGGTGAGGATAGCTGTTGGGCCTCCTCACCTTGGGGATTTGTCTATCCTGGGATGAAAAAACTAATTCCTGTGGATTGGCCAGATGAGACCAGTCTAAGGTCCAATGGTCTTGAAGATGAGTCAGCACCGTATTGAGGAATGCATAGAGCTCAACAAGACACTTAACAAGACAAATATATGCACAATTTGCAGAGGTGTGTAAAAACAATAACAGTAGGGTGATTATATTAGGTGATTTCAACTTTCCCAACATTAATTGGGATAGACATGGTGTTAAGGGCTTGGATGGAGTGGATTTCTTGAAATGTGTACAGGAGAACTTTTTAGGTCAATATGTAGACAGTCCAACAAGGGACGGCGCAGTGCTGGACCTAATTCTGGGGAATGAAGCCAGACAGGTGGCTGTGGTGGTGGTGGGGGAGCATTTTAGTGATAACGACCACAACATCGTACAGTTTAAGTTTGTTATGGACAAAGAAATAGACAAGTTCCAAAAAAATGTTTTGAATTGGGAGAGAGTGGATTTTAGTAAAATAAGGCAGGATCTAGCCAAGGTAGACTGGGAACAGCTACTTGTGGGGAAATCTAGAGAGGAGCAGTGGGGGGTGTTCAAAGAGGAAATGGGGAGAGTACAGGCTCAACATATTCCCTCTAGGGTGATAGGAAGGAGTAACAAGCTCAGAGAACCATCGATGAACAGAGATATTCAGGATACGATGAAAAGGAAAAGAGACTTTTAGCAGGTACAAGGGGAGCAAATAAGTGGAGGCATTAGTGGAGTACAGACAGTGCAGGGTGGAGCTTAAGAAAGCAATTTGGAGAGCAAAGAGGGGATATGAGAAAGCTCTGGCTGGTAAAAGTAGGGAAAATCCCAAGATATTTTATAAGTATATCAATGGGAAGAGGATAACCAGGGAAAGAGTAGGGCCTATAAGGGACCAAGGGGGCAATCTATGGGTGGAGCCAGAGGACATCACTGGAGTATTGAATGAATACTTCACATCCGTCTTCGCCCAAGAGAATGAGGATGAAGGTATCGAACTTGGGGAGAGAGACTGCGAGGTTCTTAAGCAAATTGATATAGGGAGTGACAAGGTATTGGAGGTGTTGGCAGGCTTAAAAGTGGACAAATCTCCAGGCCCGGATGATTTGCCTCCCAGACTGATGAGGGAGGCAAGGGAGGAGATCGCAGGAGCTCTGACCCAAATTTTTAATTCTTCTCTGCCAAGGGGGAGGTGCCAGAGGACTGGTAAACAGCTAATGTGGTTCCGCTATTTAAGAAGGGTTGTAGAGATAAGCCAGAGAACTACAGGCCAGTGAGTCTCACGTCATTGGTAGGGAAACTGTTGGATAAAATTCTGAAGGAGAGAATCTATCTCCACTTGGAAGGGCAAGGTTTGATCAGAGATAGTCAGCATAGCTTTGTCAGAGGGAGGTCATGCCTAACAAATTTGATTGGATTTTTTGAGGAGGTGTGTAGATGAGGGTAGTGCAGTTGATGTAGTTTATATGGATTTCAGCAAAGCCTTTGACAAGGTCTCACATGGGAGACTTATAAAGAAGGCAAATGCACATGGGATACAGGGTAATTTGATAAGGTGGATTCAAAATTGGTTTAGTTGTAGGAGACAGGGTGATGACAGAAGGATGCTTTAGTGACTGGAAGCCAGTGTCCAGTGGTGTACCACAGGGATCTGTGCTCGGTCCCCTATTATTTGTCATTTATATAAACGACATAGATGACTGTGGGGGTAGGATTAGTAAGTTTGCGGATGACACAAAGATTGTCCGGGTGGTTAACAGCGAGGTTGAGAGTCTTGGGCTACAGGAAGATATAGGTGGGATGGTCAAATGGGCAGATAAGTGGCAGATGGAATTTAACCCTGAAAAATGTGAGGTGATACACTTTGGAAGGAGTAATTTGACAAGGAAGTATTCAATGAACAGCACGGCACTAGGAAGTCCTGAGGAACAAAGGGACCTTGGCCTGTGTGTCCATAGATCTCGGAAGGCGGAGGGGCATGTTAGTGGGATGGTGAAAAAGACATATGGGACACTTGCCTTTATCAATCGAGGCATAGATTACAAAAGTAGAATGGTCATGTTGGAGTTGTATAGAACCTTGGTGAGGCCACAGCTGGAGTACTGTGTGCAGTTCTGGTCGCCACATTATAGGAAGGATGTGATTGCACTGGAGGGGGTGCAGAGGAGATTCACCAGGATGTTGTCTGGGATGAAACATTTAAGTTATGAAGAGAGGTTGGATAGGCTTGGGTTGTTTTCATTGGAGCTGAGAAGACTGAGGGGTGACCTGATCGAGGTGTACAAGATTATGAGGGGCATGCACAGGGTGGATAGGGAGCAGCTATTCCTCTTGTTGAACGGTCAGTCACAAGGGAGCATAAGTTCAAGGTGAGGGGCAGGAGGTTTAGGGGGGATGTGAGGAAAAACTTTTTTACCCAGAGGATGGTGACAGTCTGGAATGCTCTGCCTGGGATGGTGGTGGAGGCGGGTTGCCTCACATCCTTTAAAAAGTACCTGGATGAGCACTTGGCATGTCATAACATTCAAGGTTATGGGCCAAGTGCTGGTAAATGGGATTAGGTAGGTCGGTCAGGTGTTTCTCATGTGTCGGTGCAGACTCGATGGGCCGAAGGGCCTCTTCTGCACTGTGATTCTGTGACACAGAAAATGTCTGGGTCACCCACGGCGTCCAGGTTTATCTCCAGCTGTCTGGACTCCCCTTGTCACTGGACCAACATAGGTCAGGACGAGAGAGTGAAGATGATGATGCGCAGCTCTTGCTCACTATTATCCATTTTTCATGCAACTCATGTTCATCATCTTCCCATCAACTGTCATCCAACATCTATCTGTCACAAGTCCTGTGGTGATGTATGAGTGATGTAGCAGCATGTGTGGATTCACTGGGTGCTGTAACCATGAACCTGCACTCAGGTAGCTCAGGCTGTAGGGTCATTTTTCACTGGAATGAAGCAGAAGTGGAACTTGGCAACTCCTGTGCGACCAAACAAGCACATGAATTAGGAGCAGGAGTAGGCCACTCGGCCCCTCAAGCCTGCTCCGCCATTCAGTAAGATTATGGCTGATCTGATTGTAACCTCAACCCCATATTCCTGCCTACCCCCGATAACCTTTCACCCCCCTTGTTAATCAAGAATTTATCTTGTTCTGCCTTCAAAATATACAAAAACTCTGCTTCCACCACCTTTTGAAGAAGATTTCCAAAGACACTCAGCCCTCTGAGAGAAAAAACTGTCTCCTCACCTCTTTAAATGAGCGACCCCTTATTTTTAAACAGTGACCACGAGATTCTCCCACAAGAGGAAACATCCTCTCCACACCCACCCTGTCAAAACCCCTCAGAATCTGAAAGGTTTCAATTAAATCACCTCTTGCTCTTCTAAACTCCGGTGGATTGAAGCCTAACCTGACAGCCTTTTCTCATAAGACAAACCCACCCATTCCTGGTATTAGTCTAGTAAACCTTCTCTGAACTGCTGCTAATGCATTTACCTCTTTCTTTAAATAAGGAGAGCAGTACTGTACACAATACTCCGGGTATGGTGTGTCTAGTGTCCAGGACAACTGAAGCATAACCTCCATGTTTATGTAATCAATTCCCCTCACAATAAATGATAACATTCTATCAGCTTTCCTAATTACCTGCTGTACCTGCATACTAACCTTTTGTGATTCATGCACTAGAACACCCAGATCCCTCTGAATCTCGGAGCTCTGCAATCTCTCACCACTTAGATAATCTTTTTTATTCTTCCTGCCAAAATTAACAATTTCACATTTGCCCATTTGCCAGATCTTTGCCCACTCACTTAACCTATCCATGTCCTCTTCACAATTTACTTTCCTACCCATCTTTGTGTCATCAGCAAATTTAGCCACCATTCCTTCGGTCCCTTCATCCAAGTCATTTATATAAATTGTAAAAAGTTGAGGCCCCAGCACTGATCCCTGTGGCACACCACTCGTCACATCCTGCCAACCAGAAAAAGACCCATTTATGCCAACCCAAATCTGCTTCCTGTTAGCTAGCCAACCTTCCATCCATGCCAATATGTTACCCCCCTACACCATGAGCTTTTATTTTCTGTAATAACCTTTGATTGGGACTTTATAAAATGCCTTCTGGAATTCTAAGTACAGTACATCTAGCGGTTCCCCTTTATCTACATCACATGTGACTCCTTCAAAGAACTCCAGTAAATTGTTAAACATGATTTCCCTTTTACAAGACCATGTTGACTCTGCCTGACTGCTTTGAATTTTCCAGTGCCCTGCTATAATATCTTTAATAATGGCTTCTAACATTTTCCTTATGACAGATTTTAGGTTCACTGGCCTATAGTTTCCTCCTTACTGTCTCCCTCCCTTTCGGAATCAAGGAGTTATATTTGCTATTTTCCAATCTAATGGAACCTTCCCTGAATCTAGGGCCTGAATTTTTCTCATGTCAGGTGGGCTCGGTGGGAGTGGGCAGGGCTGCTCGTGGAGCCGACCACCACCCACGATCGATTTGGCCCGCCCAGCGTGGATCGCGAGCTCTCCCTGGGGCACGGAGCTGCCTCAGGGAACTTGAAGCGCTTTTTGAAGGAATTATTGAAAACATCAAAAATTTAATGAAAGATGTCCCCTCACATGTGACTGTGTCACATGAGATGGGACATGTTTTTTTCCAAAAAAAAGTTTTTATTCAATTTGTAAAAACTTTAGGATGAGGTGTCCTAAAAAATGTAAAGGCTGCTTGGCCTTTTCACTTGCCTGCCAACCGTTAGGTTGGACGGGCAACCTAAATTTCAGGTTAATGAGGTTGCTGGTGTGGCCTTAATAGGCCTTTTAATTATCGACTCTGGCGCGTGCCTGCTGAATGAAACATCACGAGATTTCGCAATGACTTCGGTATGTACACCCGACGTCATCATGCGTCATTTTACCTTCTGGCGTGTTGGGCCCGCCCCCGCATGCCGAATGTAAAATCCTGGCCTAGGGAATTTTGGAAAATTAAAACCAGTGCATCCTATTTTACTAACTGCTTCTTTCAAAACCTTAGAGTGAAGTCCATGCGGAGCTGGGGATTTGTCAGCTTGCAGCCCCAACAATTTGCTCAATACCACTTCCCTTGTGATTGTAATTTTCCCGAGTTCATTTCTCCTGTCCATTTCCTGATTTACAGCTATTTCTGGGATGTTACTTGTGTCCTCTATGGTGAAGACCAAAGCAAAATACAACCCCTGCCCTCCACCCACCCCCACCCCCCCTTAAACCAGCTTATATTTCACCCCTTTCCTATTTTTACTTAGTTCTGTTGAAGGGTCATGAGGACTTGAAACATCAACTGTGCTCTCCTCCGCTGATGCTGCCAGACCTGCTGAGTTTTTCCAGGTATTTCTGTTTCTGTTTTTGTAAAGCAAAATACCTGTTTAATTCATCCACCATTTCCATTCTCAATTCATCCACTACTTTCCATTATCAATTCCCCAGACTCACATTTTATAGGACCAATGCTCACTTTGTTAATTCTTTTCTTATTTAAGTATCTATAGAAACTCTTACTATCCGTCTTTATATTACTAGCTAGCTTTCTCTTACATTCATCTCATTCCCTCCTTATTAATCTTCTGGTTATGCTTTGCTGTTCTTTATATTCTTTCCAATCTCCTGACCTGCCACCCGTCTTTGAGTAATTATATGCTTTTTCTTTATGTTTGATACTGTTTTTAACGTTTTTAGTTAACCACAGATGGTGGGTCCTTCCCTTGGCATTTTTCTTTCGCAGTGGAATGTATCTATTCTGTGTATTCTAAAATATCCCTTTAAATGTCTACCACTGAACCTCTTGACCTATCCCTTAACCTCATTTGCCAGTTCGCTTTAGCTGGCTCTGCTTTCATTCCCTCATAATTTAAGTTTAAAATACTAGTTTTGGATGCGCTTGTTTCTCCCTCAAAATGAATGTAAAATTCAGTCATATTATGATCGCTGCTACCTAGGGTTGCCTTTACTGGGAATTTATCAATTAATCCTATCTCATTGCTCAATATCAGGTCTAGTATAGCTTGCTCTCTGGTTGGCTCCAAGACATGCTGTTCTAAGAAACTATCCTGAAAATATTCTATGAATTCCTCATCTTTGCTACTTTTGCCCATCTGATTTTTCCAGTCTATATGTAGATTAAAATCCCCCATGATTATTGCTGTACCTTTCTGGCAAGCTCCCATTATCTCTTCTTTTATACTCTGTCCTACCATGTAGTTACAATTAGGTGACCTGTACACCACTCCCACAAGTGACTTCTTGCCTTTATCATTCCTCATCTCAACCCAAACTGCTTTTACATCCTGGTTTCCTGAATTTAGCTCATCCCTCCATAATGTGCTAATACCCTCATTAATTAACAGAACCATCCTTCCACCTTTTCCTAACTTCCTGCCCTTCCTTAATGTCACATACCCTTCAATATTCAGGTCTCAATCTATGTCACCTTGTAGCCATGTCGCTGTAATGGCTATCAGAGTGTACTTATTTATTTCTATTTGTTCTATTGGCTCATCTGTTTTGTTTCAAATGCTACGTGCTTTAGATACAGAGCCTTTAGTTTTGTCACCTCCCTAGTATGAGGAAGTGGCGAGAAAAGTGCCATAGGCACTGCCTGCTTCACCTCTCTGGCCACAACTGGCAGGAATCCCATCAATGTAATTGTGAGTCAGTCTCAAAAAAGAAAGTAAAGGTGACACTGGTCACCATTTTCACATGTAGTGTATACACCCTCATGGGCAATGCCACAGCCAACAGACCTGAGAGAAGAACTGCTCTTGTCACTAGAGAACTGGCTCGGTACAATGCCCAGATCACTGCCCTCAGCGAGACTAGTTTACCTGGGAAGGGTCAGCTGAAGGGAATCGGTGCAGGTTACAAATTCTTTTGGAGTGGCTGTGGGAAAGAAGAACATGTAAAACTCACCTAGGCTTTGCTGCCATGAACCATCTTGTCAGCAAGTTAACTTGCCTTCCCTGATAATGATTGTCTGATGGTGCTTAAACTCTCCCTGCACAGCAACAGGCAAGCAACTCTCATCAGTGTGTATGTCCCTACCATGACCAACCCTGACAAAGTCAAGAATCAATTCCATAATGACCTTCATTCCTTGATTGCTACTGTGCTAAAGTCCTTCTTGGTGACCTGAACACTAGAGTGTTCACCAGATAACCAGGCGTGGGAAGGGGTCGTGGGAAAAAACAGATTTTTTTCTTTCATGGGATGTAGGCGTCACTGGCAAGGCCAACATTTGTTGTCTGTCCCTAATTGTCCTTGAACTGAGTGGCTTGCTAGCCATTGCAGAGGGCAGCTAAGAGTCAACCACATTGTTGTGGATCCGGAGCCATATGTAGACCATGGACCAGGTAAGGGCAGTAGATTTCCTTCCTCAAGGACATTTGTGAACCAGATTTTTTTTTTTTAACAACAATCAATGATTACTGAGACTAGGGCTAGCTATATATTCCAGATGTATTAGTTGAATCTAAATTCCACCAGCTGCCATCTGAACCCATGTTCCAGAGCATTAGCCTCAGGATTACTCATCCAGTGACATTACCACTACATCGCCATCTCTTCCACTTGGCAGTTGTAACAGCAATGGTCTCTGATTGCTGAAGATGTGTGCTGAGTATGAGCTGTTAATCATCAACACAGTTTTCCGCCTCTCTTATCACAAGGCACCTTGGATGAACCCCTGTTCCCTGTATTGACATATAATTGACGATGTCATCACCAGGCAGAGGGACAGGCAGGATGTGCATGTAACAAAAGCCATGTGCGGCACTGATTGCTTGACTAACCACCGTCTTATCATTTCAAAGTTAAACAGCAAGATCTATCCTTGTGGATGCCCCCATGGAATGAAGGTCCAGAAGCATCTCAATGTCCTAAGGCTGGAACAGGCAGTCATGAAGGAATCTCTCCGAGAAACCTGAGAGCCACCTGTGTACAGTGAGAAAGAATACTCACTGCATTCAGGGTGACTGGGCAACCTCCAGGGATATAGTGTACCCGCCTGCTCTCAAGACTCTTGTAAGCATCAAGGTTGATTCAATAGCCAGAATTTTTTTGTCAGCGAGCTGGGGGCGGGGCCTGCTCACCGATGCAAAAATGACGCGGGATGACGTTGGGGGGAGCCCCCAACAACATCCCGCCCCATTTAAATATTCAGGAATGTGGGCGGACAGTGGAATCAGCTGTCCGCCCGCCGACCTGTCAATGGCCAATTGAGCCATTGACAGGATAATTAAGAGAATTAAAGGCCCTGCCCGTCCAACCTTAAGGTTGGCGGGCAGGCCAAGAGCCCCAGCGGGAAGGAGAAAAAACATGAAACCTCATCCACCGGTGGGATGAGTTTTCATGTCGGTTTTAAAAAGTTTAATAAAGTTTTAGTCATATTTACTAACATGTCCCATCCCGTGTGACATTGTCACATGAGGGGCACATGTTAATAACATTTTTATTTTTCTATTTTTTAAGTTTATCAAACTGTCAGTGCTCTCCCTGAGGCAGCACTTAGTCCCAGGGAGCTGTGCGCTCTTTCGTGCACATGTGCGAAAGAGCGCACTTTGACTGTTGGGGAATCCCTCCCCCCCCCGCGCACAGGAAGCGCATAGTGCTTCCCGTTGGGTGGCCCGCCCACTGAAAATGGCGGCAGGGCCCGCTTCGGCAGCGGAGTTCGGCTGCCCGCCCGCTGCCGAGCTGGTGGGGCCTGCCCGCCCACCGAGGGCTAAATTCTGCCCTATGAAAATGATGAGGTAATCCAGAAACTACAGGAGGGTTTAACTCAATGATAAGTCATCACTATCCAAGTGCAGGATTGTCCAATGCGAGCTCAGAGACACAGGAATCTTGGCTGAATCTGAAAGCAGATGAACTTCAGCCAAGTGCGGACCACAAAAACTGGAAGAAATTCTACAACGCTCTGAAATCTGTCTATGGGCCCCAGTTTACTAGTTCTTCACCAACCCTTGGTGCTGACAGGTGCACACCGCTCACAGAAACAGCCTAAGTTCTACAATGATGGACAAAGTACTTTAACCGTATCCTCAATCGGCCTTCATCCATCAAAGCAGGAGCAATCAATAGGCTGCCACAGGTTGTCATCAGCTGCTGTCTAGACGACCTTCCCATGCTGTTAGAAATAATGAATGCAATCAAATTCCTGTCTTGCGGCAAAGCTTCAGGAGCTAATACTATTCCAGCTGAGTTCTACAAGGCTGGAGGTCAATGCCCAGTCAAGAAGCTCACTAAACTCTTTCAGTCTATGTGGGAACAAAGAATTATCCATCAAGAATACGGAGGTACATCCGTTGTCCACATGCACAAGCGGAATGGAACTCATCAATCTTGTGACAATCATAGAGAAATCTCACTCCTCCCCATCACTGGTAAAATCTTTACCAGAATCCTCCTGATGCTTTGTGCAACATCTTGACCTGGATCTGCTGCCAGAGAGTCAGTGCAGTTCAGAAAAGGTTAAGGAACCATTGGTATGGTGCTTGCAGTTGGACAGCTCCAGGAGAAATCCCAAGAACAGAACATGGACCATGTTTGTTGACCTGACCAAGGCCTTTGACACAGTCAAATGTGAGGGCCCTTGTAAGGTAGTATAGAAATACGGCTGCCCTAAGAAATTCATCATAGTGGTTCAATAGTTCCATGACAGAATGCTCGCAAGTGTCCTGGGTGATGGCAAGTCCTCTGACCCATTCCCAGTCACTACTGGAGTTAAACAGGGCTGCGTGCTAGCGCCAATTTCTTCAGTATGTTTTCTCTGCCATGATCTCCGATGCCTTTCATGACGGTGATCCTGGTGTCAAAATCAGATTTCGTTTGGATGCTCAATCTGAGACGACTGCATGCAAAGACGAAGGTCTCCCAGGACATACTTTGTGATTTCATGTTTGCCAATGCCAGAAGCAGGGAGAAAACGTGAGGTGAGGAAATCCCAAGCCAGCAACTCATCCAAAACTCAATTGTCTGCAGTATCCTGCCTATTTACAGCAGAACTTTCCAGGCAGTTCAGTCACCTACGTACCCACTGGAACCCTACCAAACAACCCAGATAATGGATGTGGTCACCTTTGTCTTGAAGGACGAATAACAGACTCCCTTGGAACTGCACTGGAGTGCCAGCCTGGATTATGCGCTCAAGACTATGGAGTGGGACATGAATCCACAACTTTTTGACATAATTTCAGGCTGGCTGTTTCTCAAAATCTTTGGGATGCATGCCATTGCTCCCAAAATTGGACCTTGTTGCCCCAGTTTCATACCTTTAAGACAAATACAAAGTGGTTATGTTTTTGCCCCAGAGATTCCATTCAGGTGCCTGGTGTGCGAAGTGTGAAAAATTTTCACTGGTGCAGTGGTGGGTATTTTTAGTGTGGGCTATAAAATGTGTTTTTGGGAAGCTTTACTTTGCACCTGAGTGTGTTGACACTGAGTGCCCAAAGTTTGCAAGTGTTCGGCTCCCAGGCACTAATTACCCTTGTATTTTAAGTGTAAAAGCAAAACAGAAATGTAACTTATGAGACCTGTAATATCAGATATAATAGCGGTGTTTTGCAAATATGAAATTTGGAAGATTGTTATGTTTCGGGATTGTACCTTTAACTTAGGGTAAGATGGTGGAATGAAGGGGGTCATGTGACCGGCTCTGATTTCTGCTTATGACAAGCTTGGTTGGGTGGCTTAGTTAAATATTAACGGGGAGCCCAGGTTGTTTTACTGAGAGGAAGGTGCAAGATATTCACGCCTGTAAGCAGTGACCAGAGCAGCTGTGCTGACAGCAGATAACCAGCGAGGTGTTAGGAATGTTAGGTTTTATAGGCGGTTATACTTTAGCCTATTTAATTCCAAGGTAGAATAGGGTTGGGGGGAGGGGGGGGGGGGGGGGGGGGGGGGGGGCGCATCCTGAGGATAGCTAATTAGCATTTCTACCTGGAAACAAGGCCCATGTAATTCATGTTGCCATGGAGATGGGCTTTCTGAGGGGAAGAGTATATCGGAAGCTATTGTCTGCAAGAATCTGAGAGGGAGGGGGAGAGAGAGAGAGGCAGCAAGTCTCCATGGTCCACAGTGCAGAATGCGGGTGGAAGTTTGTGCTAGGTTGAAGAGACTAATTTTGTAAGGGTTTAAACAAAGCTGGGAGATTTGAGTAGAGGAAGGGATCTCCAATTCATTCATTACTGTGAAAGTCAGTTTGGGCAGTAGAAGTTATCAGACTGGAAAAAGGAAAAGGAGCTGAAAATAGTTTTGGACTGGTTATAACCTTGGAGGGGGATTTTCTGGCATATTAAAAGTTAAATGAAGGATCTTTTTTGTAGTTTAGGGTATAATTTGCCTACTGAAAAATTGTTTAGGTAGTGTTGCTTTTAGTTTATTTGTTACAGTAAAAGTCTTAAAATTTGAAATCTTGTTGCATGATCGTTCAGTCATTCATTGGAAGTTCGAATTTTTAAAAGTTACAAGTCTCTACAGGGATTGTAACAGTGTCATAACTTAGAGAAACCCAAGCTTTTGAAATTACAATTTTGAGTTGTTGCATCTGAGCTCTTACCATTGGTCTAAATGCTAACCTATTTAATCTAAGTGGGACAACATTGCTGTTGAAATAACAAAGAATACAATTCCTGACAGATGTGTTAAACATATTGTTACTTCACAGCGTAATTTCAGGGGCAAAATTATTGGCTGCCATATTTCTCTCTATTTGTGAAACTAAATCCTACTTGGATGTAAATTGAAAGCCAATGAAGTCTCCATTCGCGACACGAGCTAACTGCTCGTCATGCTCAACAAGGCCACTTATGCCTCTGATATTTGTAATAATCCCAGATGTCTGACCACCTCATGTGGTCCATGGTAATGGTGTGAGCCAATTCAACTTCATCTTCCCTTGTAATTATATTTTCAGCTTTTCCTGACTTCCATCTTACATCTGAAAGCGACAATCCATCTTTCCCGACAGGTGTCCTCCCTAATTGCCAGATTGCAGCTGACAAATTTTCTTCCATTACAATTTTGCTGTGGAATGAATTTCAAATGTTAGAGGTGCAAAAATGTAGATTTCAGGCTGGCCAAGTTAGTTGAGCAGCAATTCATATTTGAATTGGATGAAGCACCTAAATACCTGTGAAATGCTTTACAAGTGTGGGCTGCATTATGTTAATTAACACCAAGTACATTTATTTGAATAAGAAAGGTTCCAGTTAGCCCCTCAGCTCAATATGCTACACACTTTCAAAGAAGAATCCAGGCTAACCCTTTTCTTTCAGATGTACCAAGAGCATTTTTTTTACCTGGATGACTTTTGGCTAAATTTCAGGACGTTTGTAGAGGAAGTGTCACCATGTCATCAAATCAAGCAGAATCTGGAAGAGAAAATAAACAAGAGTTTTTGAGGTGGGGGTTGGAAAAGGTGGAAAGGGTACTGAAAACCAGAGCAACATTTTGCATTGTACTGCAGGGGCAGATAATACTTGCAATCAGCACAGGATACATCCCCAGTCAAAACCACCCAAAACATGCATCAACAAAAGCCAGGAGGCATTGAGACATTTTGAATGAACCAGCAATAAGCTGCTGCGTTGTGAGGACCTACAAAGTTTTAAATGGTTCCTTGAGGATTTCCGAAGTTAAACCTGAAGAAGAAAGTGTGACTATTGGTTGCAAGATAGTCTGGACACACCCTTGCTTGAAATAGAGAAAGAACGCATATGAGCCCTGGACATTAGTTTTATAATCTTACAATGGGTATGTAGATAAGTAGATGCTGAATTGAATGGAAGAGAACTTGTTTAGCTGGATCCTTATGTTTACCCATTCTCATTCAATCCATTCTGGAGCACTCACCTAACATTTTATGATTCAACAATGTAATCAGTAATCCTCATGTGTTTTTTTAAAAATTGTACCTTTGACTTGCTTTGTCCTCTGTGATGCCTCAGCCTCCAAAGACCAATTTGTTCCACAGAACCCTGTCAGTTTGTTGAATAGTTGTACGTGAGCAGGCATTTCTGCAGATTGGTTCTGTCCTGAGGCAAGCTAATCAGAAGCTTCATTTTACAATTCTTTTTAAATTCTTGTAAGTTAAACTTTAACATGAGATTGACTTTCAAATGAGTATATATGGTAATTAAGCTTGCTTAAGTGAACTTCCTAGCTCGGGATTAGATAATGAATTGTAGAAATTAAAGGAGAGGTGTAAGTTAACACAGCTCGGATGTATTGATCTGGGACAACAGTTACCAAATTTTGCTTAATGCTTTCCTGAAGGACACTGCAGGATATATTTAACACCTGGTTATAACTTTAGCCTGCAGCTTGTTCATTTATCTGTACAACTTTGATATTTGCATTCTAACAAATGAGGAGTTAGTAAAAGTTATGTAATTAAATGTTGAGGACTGCAAAGACTGTCGATTTCTGAAAACATCTATGAAATAATCCATCTAGCAGTTTATACATATGGTGTAAATTTGCCTCTTGGTACTGCCTCAGTGACCCAGGCAACATCTATGGGAGCCAGTTCATCAGGATGTTAGCTCTGGGTCAGCTGATAACATTCTCGCTTCTGCGTCAGAAAGTTATTTCCAGGACTTGAGAACAAAAGCGAAAGCTGGCATTCCAGCTCAGTGCTGAGGGAGTGCTGCACTGTGAGAGGTGCCATCTTTCTGATGAGATGTTAAACTGAGACCCCAACTGTCTTCTCGGTTGGATGTAAAAGATCCCATGGTACTATTTTGAAAAAGAGCAGGGGAGTTCTCCTGGTGTCCTGACCAATATTTAGCCCTTAATCAATATCACAAAAGCAGATTTTTACAGCATGCTGTGTGCAAATCAACTGTCAAGTTTCCTGCATTATAACAATGATTACACTTCAAAAGGTACTTCATTGGTTGTAAAACGCTTTGAGACATCCTGTGGTTGTGAAAGGTGCTATATAGATGCAAGTTTTTCTTCTTCTTTCACGTCAATTATGCAGGATGGGGAAAGCAGGAGGTAGTAAATAATTAAGTTAGGAACTTCCTTCGAGCCACTGCTGTAATTTGGCCAGTGGTGTGAGCCCTTATTAATTCACTTAGGTTCTCTTCCATGCTTCGGGCACCATTACAGCAGCCGAGGGAGGAGATTCAGACAAAATTGGGCCTTCAGCAAATACAAATTGTGCAGCACAGAACTTGTTAACAGAACTTGGGAAAATTAAAATATGGGATCATACATTAGGAATTCAGGTACAGGCTTTTTATATATCTTGGCAAGATGGTTAACAGAATGTTGTCTGCTTTATGTTATTCACTTCACTGTACTGGTAAATTGAAAAACTAACAAAAGTCATGCAGTATGTTTGAAAGAAAGTTATGTATCTTACTAATTCGTAGGCATATTAATGTTGTATTCCAGTCACAAAGATATTCCCTTAACAAATTGATTCATAAAAGGGGAGTGAACACAATGGTGCAGATGGAAAAGTCATGACTTGTGCTGTTTATTTATTTGGACAGAAATGATAGATAAAATACTTGTATTTATTGGGAGTGGTTTCATGCTGTTGACACATCCCAAAATGACTTGTTTTGTGGATCTTTTGTTAATCTTTGTTTTCTGGTGGTGGTTGAAGTAAGTAATGCTCTTCAGGACACTAGAGGAACTCATTGGGGGAGTCGTCCCAGATTTTCACTATGCAGTAGTGGGCATGAAGAACTATGTTTTACCCATCAGCTGCAGTGGTGGGTTTTCATGTCAGATTGCCCCTTCCCGGCGTGTCCCACCTCATTAATAATGCATTCGTGGGAAACACGCCGGATTGCTGGGCGGGCGGGCTCGGATTTGCCCGTCATTCTGTGACCTCAGTGCTTCCTCGCTCCGGGCGCCATATTTAAAGCACGCCAGAGCGCAGCCTACTTCATGTCTACAAACCAGGACTGTTCCAGGTGACAGATGGCCCTGAAAATAAAGAAGACAGAAGCCCCCAAATCTAGTGACGTCTCTCTGAGGTGCCCGCTGGACACAGTGGAAGGCCGCTGCGATGTCCTCTATGAGGCTCTGGCCACGGGAGGTCCACCAGAGTCACCAATCCGGCCTGGGAGGTGGTGGCAGTGGCGGTCAGCACCACTGGAGCACAGAGGGGGTCAGCCATCCAGTGCAGGAAGAGGGTGAATGCTCTCATCTGTTCCGCCAGGGTAAGTCAACCACCTCATCACACTCTCAAACCCATCACACACCCCAAGGGACAACACCACTAACTCTTACACACACCCTCACATCTCCATCAGGCTGATATCCTCTGGAGCTCGTGTCCTCATCCCGTCCATGGCTCTGTTCACCACACAAACATTCCACGCAGTGCCATAGGTCCTGCTCTCACACTCTCCATCTGTTTTCATGCAGGAGAAGCTGGCTCACATTAGCAGAGAGAGGTCCCAGACTGGGGGTGGAATGGCCCACATTAAGCCCCTCACTTACTTTGAGGAGCGTGCCATTGCACTGACTGGTGAGGACGTGGGCCGTACCTGTGGTGACAATCGGGTCAGCAGAGAACACCTACGTGAGGATCCTGCACTACATGTTCCCTCTCTCAATGCAACTGTGAGTGCTCTCTCTCCTGCTTTTGACTCTGCTGCCATAAACTCATTATCTGTACTTTGGTTCACAGGGAGCTCTGCCAAGTGACCGATGCCCTCAGCCAGCCAGTCCCTCAGCTCCATCCAGGTCCTCACTTCCAGCCAAGGGGACACCTCTTCCATTGAAGAGCTGGAAATAAGCAGCCTGCGAGATCCATCATGGCGCTTACCCACACCCTGCACCAGCGCAGAGACACACATCTTGGTGAGATGTACATCTAGAGGAGGCTCGGGTTCACAATCTGGTGGTCACTGCATGGACATGCGTCTGCAGCATGAAGTGGTAGGTTCAGCCGAGCTCCCTGGCACTTGGAGGACTGCTGGGGAGGAGGCATCTGTGAGGTCTGAGTCAGATGACCAGCCTCTGGATTCAGCCTTTCAACCCATCCTGGAGAGTCAGCAGAAGGCATGGGAACGTCACGCAGCGCTATTGGAAGCCCTCAACACAGTGGCACCCAAGTGGGACGAGTGCGTCCGCCTGCACTCTGTTGAAGTGGTGCCCTAGTGCACGTATGGAGGTCTCCATCGGAAGGATGGCGGACACCATTGAGACCCGGGTGTAGCAGAACCCGGAGATGCATGTTGATCTGCGCTCCATCGCGGGAGCCATGGGTGAGTACCTGCAGTGGCGATGCGAGAGGGAAACGGGGCACCTCGACACCTCTCCAGGTGCTCCTTCCTCTCAGGAAGTCAGGTTGTGGTCCTCAGGCACCCACAGGGAGCAGGAGTGGCAGCTGGGCCCCCCCGGGGTCATCCATGTCAATGTATCAGTAATCACATTGCATAGCAATTACATTGTTAAAGATAATGGTTCTCCCATCAAAACAGTATAAATAGATAGAGCTGGAACACTCTGGTGTGGGAGGCATTAAGGAAGTCTGTTGCACTGAAGAGCTGTCTCAGGAATAAACCAGCTTATGGAAAAGACTAGCTTTGGACTTATTCATCCACCACAAGCATTTATTAACTTTAAGCTTTGGTGATTGATTGCTGTATATGAAGTTTTTTGTCTAAATCCTCTGAAGGAAAAGAAGTGTACTGTTGCTGACAATTTAAGTTACAGAATGGCGGAAGGACAGTGCAAAATCACAAACTTTGACTATCCATCAATTTTTTCTGAGTGGATGTGTGGACACGGGGTTACAATGTTTACCCCGGAAGCTGCAAGGTATGGCCTTGGCTTTGTTGTTAACAGAAAAAAGTATGATTAGCAGTAAAGTATTTTCAGAAATCGAAATGGATAATTTGGACAATGAAGAGGGATTGGATCTTCTATTACAATTTTTGGATAAGTTTTACAGAAAGGATGAGTTATTGGAAGTGTATGAAGCTTGGACAATCTTTGATAGGTTTAGGAAAACAGATGATCAGTCCATGGAAGAATATATCATGGATTTTGATAAGTGGTACAAGAGACTACAGAGATTTGAACATGAAATCCTGGAGTCAGTATTGGCGTTTAAGTTACTGGGTACATATTTCCTATGTTGATAGACTTTTAGTACTGATGGGGGTTCGATTCCATGAGAAAGACTCTCTCCTTCATCAAATGGCTGTTGCCCTAAAAAGATTTCTGGGGAAACATTCATTTCCAGCCACTTTCTTAGCAAATACAAACAACTATGCCATGAAACAAAGGATAGAAGATCCTATAGTGGCCGAATTTTGAGATCGATCAAGTATTTGACGAAGATTCCAATACAAAGATGAGGTTAATGACAGGAGGGAGTGATTGTTTGGTTTGTTGGAAGTGTGAGAGTTGGAATGTTGGAAAAATTTGGGTTATATTCTGAAATACCTGACAGAGGATAGCCAGCCTTATCTCACTGGTGGATCTGTACAGAAAAGGTACTCCCAGACCAAAGAGAGATTAGTAGCCCGAGGCTTTGAAGAAAAACTCAGGGATCAGGACATCAGGGTGGACTTGCCTACTGCAGGGAAAGTGAGTTGAAGATTTTTTTTAAGCTATTTTGGCATTATATTCCTGGGAGTGCAAATCGATTGACATAAAGGCTGCATTTTTTCAGGGGGAGAAGTTTTTTTGATACTGCCGAAGGAAGCTGGCGATATAGAATGAAAGCTATGAACAGGTGTGTTTATGGGTTGAATGATGCATCAAGAGTGTGGTATTTTTCCGTGAGGTCTGTCCTATTGAAAACAGGTTGCATTCAGTTAAAGGCAGAACTTGTGATGCTCTACTGGTACCATAAGGAGAAACTAGCTGGGATCTTTATCATGCATGTTGATTTCCTGTGGGGAGCCTCCGTAGAATTTGAGCAATGGGTAATCGAGAAGATGAAGAAGGAATTCCAGGTTAGCAGTCAGGCTTCAGGGGCCTTTAAATACATAGGCTTTGACATTAAGCAGAGCAAGTCAGGGATGACATTGAATCAACAATCTTATCTAGAAAATGTTAATAATATCACTATAAGTAGGAATAGATCCTCACAAAAAGAGGATCCTGCTTCCAAGGAAGAAACGGAACAATTGAGAAGTTTGATAAGGCAGTTCAACTGGTTGTGCACTCAGACTAGACCCAGCACTAGTTATGATGTGTTGGAGCTGAGTACCAGGATGAAACATGCTACAGTTCAGGAAGTTCTGAGAGCAAATAAGACATTTAAAAAATTAGATTCCGGAAGATGCACACTCAAGTTTCCAGTTTGGGTAGACTAGAAGATATGAGGTTGGTCATTTTTAGCGATGCTTCATGTGCTAATCTTCCAGGTGGGTATTCTAGCACAGCAGGGTTTATCATATTCTTGGTAGGAAAGAATGATAAATATTGCCTACTGACTTAGGAGGCCAAGAAAATAAAAAGGGTAGTGAAAAGCACCTTAGCTGCTGAAACACTGGCATTAGTGTAAGCAATAGATATGGGGTTTACATATCCAATATACTGACAAAAATGTTATATGTGGGGCAATGTGAGAAAAATCTGCCCATAGAATGTTATGTTGATAATCAGTCTCTTAGGGATAATGTTCATTTGATGAAAAGTGTCGCTGAGAAAAGGTAAGAATGGACATAGCCAGCATAAAACAAATGTTAGAGAGAAGAGCGACCTCTAATATTCAGTGGGTTGACACAAGTCACCAACTATCAGACTGTTTTACATAAAGAAATGCCTGCTCCAAGAAATTATTAGACATATTGGAAGAGGAGCCTGATGTTATAATGATGAAATGGAAAAGCCTATATGTATTCATTTTTGCTTCATGATTGTTATACATATATTTGGTAAAGGAAATGTGGGATCTATAAATGTGGAAATACATGACTTTACTTCCCTCTGTAGCTGACAAATTTTCTTCCATTACAGTTTTGCTGTGGAATGAATTTCAAATGTTAGAGGTGCGAAAATGTAGATTTCAGGCTGGCCAAGTTAGTTGAACAGCAATTCATATTTGAATTGGATGAAGCACCTAAATACCTGAGCTGTCTCAAGAATAAACTAACTTGTGTAAAAGACTAGCTTTGGACTTATTCTTCCACCACAAGCACTTATTATGAGCAACGATTCACTGAGGAATCTCAGAGGCTGCCCTCTCCCTCAGTGTCCCCTTTGTCTGTGACCCCCTTAACCTCGTCCTCTGTCACTGCAGAGGGAACAGTTGGCCCACAGGACAGCCAAAGTTCTCCAGAGGACGCACACTGAAGACATCAAAGGCAACAGGGCCAACTATTGCACAGGCTGTCTCCACCCCTCCTGCAGATGCCAGGGCAGCACCCAGAAAAAGTGATAGCCTAGAAAAGTTAAGAAATTACGATCACAGTTGGTTACACAGGGGAACACATTTTGTCACTTTATAATCTGAAAATATATTCACTTTCACTGAATAATGTGTAATGTTGTCTCTCAGCTTCAATGACAGGCTTCATAAGTCCTCCCATTGCATCCCACACCCCCTCCCCCTCAACTAGAAGTTCAGCTGCAAGTGATTCTGGAGGGAGAAATGTGTGTGTGGCCTTTTGGAGCCTCATACAAGCACGGTCCCACGCACATGGAGCCTTCATTCATCACACTCATCTTACTGTCCCGAGCATTTTCAGTGCTGCCTGCTGCGGTTCTCTCTCTTTTGTCCATCTGAGCTGACCTGCATCTCTGCCCGCCCACTGATTGCACTCCCGTGCAGCATCTGTGCCCATCTAACACGAGGCTCTGCTCACTTTCAATTTCAACAAACATGATTGTGGTCAAGTATATTGTTAGCTCCCCTATCCTTTCCACTCCCTTAGTCACCCGTGTCCTTTCCTGCATCACTGTCAACCCCACCGGCATCACCTTCCACCTCCCCACCGTCACCTACCAAACCAAGCCTTTGCCTTTCCAGAGTGCCCAGGTGAACATGCATGTTCCCTACCTTCCTGAGAATCCCAACCCATCCACATTGACCTCCTCCTACCCACCCCCAGGGTCCATGTCTGCCTCTAAGTCCCCACCAACCTTCCTTGCTGTCCCCTCTTCTGCTACCGATACACACACACCCTCCCACCCTACTGGCTCCCTCTGCCCCCTCTCACACTCACCATTCCCTCCTACCACGCCCAACCTCAGTTCACTCCCTAGAAGACAGTTATTGACTTTACAGACCCTTCCCTTGCATTTTCACCTCAATTCCCCCCCTCACTCCCTCCTCCACCCTTACCCCCTCCTCCCACCAAACACCTTCCACTCTCTGCACTCTCTCCTCCCCTGAACACCTTCCCCAGCACTCCCTCCTCCCCCGAACACCTTTCTTCCATCCCTTACACCTTCCTCCCCCTTACACCTACCTTCCCAGATGCAGCATTCTCCACTGTTACAAGCCCCCGCCCCACCTCATCCCTCTGTCACCTTGGTCATTCCCCCTCCCAACCTTATCCCCCCCCCAACACCTTTCTCCCCCTGACACCTTTGTCCCCCGACACCTTCGTTCCCTGCCAACCTCACCCCACCCCCAGTACAACTTACTCATAGCTAGACCTTCCCCTCTTCTCCCCGCCCCTTGCTGAACATCCATAGCAGCCCATGGCCAAGACTGTGAAGCAGACCCAAAGTATCAATGATGATCTCCCACCTTCCGTGAGCCATGTCCATGAGAATCCACCCAGCATGCAATGTACGTGTTCCTCCAGGGTCCGGTAGCTGTAGGGCTCCAACACCTTTTTATCCTTAGATGTCCACAATCTGAGCAAGGCCCTAATGGTAAACCCTGATGTCACACTTGTCCAGACGAGTTCTGGGCCGGGGTGTTTTCTTGCCAGCGTAACGGTAAATCGGGTGTGGGTGGACGATTCTGGTCGGGCCTTACTTTACATCCTATTACCGGGATGCATATCGGGTTCACGCCAGCCTCCGGCGGGATTCACGTTCTGCCACCATCGGATGATCCCACTGTGCTTTCACGCCGACGTGAAACCGATTCCTGCCCCTCGTGCCGAGTTGTTCTGCCCCCCACTTACATCAAGTGCTGATGTAAATATTTACAAATCAGAAATTTGAGCAGAGCCCACTGTATTCGATATGTTCCAGAATAAAATTGTCCTTTGTTTAGCATATAAAACAACACAATGACAAATGGTTGCTTGAAAAATATGATTTTTCCTGGTATCCAGAAGTTGTGATTAAATAAAACCCACAACAAAAGATTTATTTTTTTAGACATTTACTTTAACACTTCTGTTTTGGCAGATTTACTAAACCTTTTTGACCTGAATGAAAGATGGGTTAATCTTCCAGAATGTCACATCTGTGTTATCTATCTGTCTCTGCAGTTACATACATTTGTCAAGAGAAGGTTTTACTCGCCACGCACATTAACAGTTGCAGGTTTGTAGGAAGGAACAAGATATGTTTACTGCCGCAATGTTATTTCTCTCCAATTTACTTCCTTCATCTTGGCCGTTTGATGAGGTAGTTCCACAGATGCCAGTCACTCTCCAGCACCTTGTTCAAGTCATCATATTTTTGCCCACACCTTATTGGTGAGTGTTGGTGGTCTATTAACCAGGGGAACACTGTAGTTAATCTTGATCCTATCATAGACTAGTAAGGCAAAGGAGGCTATTTGACCCATTGAGTCTGTTTTGAAGAACAATCCAATTAGACCCCTTCCCTGACTCTTTCCCAGTGTTCCTGCGAATTTTTCTTCAAGTATTTATTCAATTCACCTTTGAGAGCTACTAATTAACCTTTTCTATCACCCTATTAGGCAGTGCATAATCAATCCTAACCACTTTCTGTGTAAACAAAGTTTTTCCTCACGTCATCTCTGGCTCAGCCATTCACCCACCTTCACTCGTTTTGAATGGGGTGGAGGTGGGGGTTACTGGACAGTGATCAGAAAGTGGCAACCCAGGCTAATTTTGTTCCCTTAATCAAAGACGCCAATTCTAATACCTTTCTGCTGCCTCAGCTGAAATATAAAATGAGATATGTGAAAATGTTGATTTGATGGAAAACTTTTGGTAATTTAGTTAAGACAACTCTTTGAATAAATAAGATTGCTTGATTTATTTTTAGCTATTCATTAATAATGTGTGTTGAGAATGGGTGACAATGCACAACAGGTGACAATATATGAAGCCTTTGCTTTGACCTACTTTTTAAGGTTTCATTTGCAGTTATTTCTTGGAATGTGTTTATGTCACAAGGTTTGCTATAAGAGCCTTGCTTTGCAGTATTCAAGATTTCCCATAGTTTTGTGTGGAGAAGTTAAAAATCTAATCGAATGATGAAGTGGAGGTATATTAATAATACTTTTTGGATAAAAGCTTTCAATCAGAATCTGTTCAAACCCCCACAGTTGGCGAATTTTACTCCCAATTTAGTATTCTTGCCAGAATACCTATTCCTGGTATAGTAGCTGTAATTACATTAAGGATGTCCTGAATACGAGACATTGTATGCAATTGCTTGATCTGCTGACACACTATAAAACCCACAATAGAATCATTGAATTATAACAACTCAGTGTTGTTTCTCTCTGACAAACATAGGAATTTGTCTATTATAGGAAGTTGATTTTGTTCTTTTTGGTGCTCATAAATTGGTTCATATTAGATTTAAACTAATGAAAATCCTAATTTAGCTTGTTTATTTGTCTGTGTGGCTTGATATACCTTTTATCATAATTCAAGCCTTGCTTAAGAAAAGGTAGCCAGTACACACAAAAGGCAGAATAAGTGTATATCTTCTTTCAATATCTTCAAATAAATCAGCAATATAATGCAGTATCACGTCAAAGTGTACCCCCCTCCTAACCTGCATGAGTTGTGTAATAACTCATCTGTATCCTGTGACAAAGAGAAGTGCACCAAATCAGCTTTTTCTATCTGGAAATGGTATTACTGGATACGTGAAAAGGCAGTTAACATACTCCTGATGAGAAATAGTCCAGGCATGAATTGCATAACTACAGTCTGACATTGTTGGGTTAATCTTGAAAATCTATTAACATTTTAAATGTTATGAGGAACAGACTTGCTTGGTGTGACATATTTCAGGTTTTGGAACTACCAGATGGCAGTATCTTTGACAAGGGAGCTATCTTTTAGTGCAAAAAGAATATTAAATTGTAAAAATGTTTTAATGATACAATTCTGAACAGAATGCCTGTGGTTTAAAATAGGAATAAAGAATGCTCTCATAATACCCTTGATGTGTTTGATATCAGTTAATCCCAATTTGACCTCAGGATAAGTAATTTACAGCAAAACGACCTTTAATCCTTTAATAGACAGGCCAGATTATGTGCAGTTTCCTTTTCAGATGAATAATGGCAACATTGAGATTGGGAACTTTATTTGTTTTTCAAAAAAAATCTCCAACAATAATTAAAATCTGAAGGAATGAGATTCCATACTTCAAAAGTTAATTTTCGTGCTAGAGAGATTGCTTGGCAATAAGTAATGCTTGCCATGCAGTTTAAAAGGATATTTAGACTAGAATAAAAAAAAACCCTAATTTTCTCTGGTGACTTTAGTCTGCATCCATGAGGTATGTATAGCAATTTCATGACTGATGAATACCTGACTCATGAATCAGACAGCGAAATGCTGGTTTTGGGAAGCTTTTGGCGGAGTGTTACATCTTGGACAGCAGTTTCTTGATTCCTGCATTTAATTGTGCATATGCAATGGTCAGAGGTTGCTGTCCGAAATCCCTGTCGATAATGGCGAATGCTGTTAGGCTTACTTAACTGGCCAATTTAATGTGCTGATCTCGCTGTTGCTGATGTTGATGAGCTCCTCTATTTTCCTACATTTGGAATTACAATAAGGACAGTAGGGAATCAGAGATGGTGTGACATTTTTTCTTAGTGATTCCACAAATACGTCAACTGCATAGAAAATTTAGTTTTAAAATATTTTTTCCTATATGAGTCCAAAGTATGACACTCGTCCAAAGCACTCTTCCCATTTTTACTTGGTGGAATTGGTCAGCCTGCTTCTGTGAAGAATACATCATGAATTTGAATATGGAGATTTCATGGGTTTGCTGAGCCTGTTCTCTAGCCTCAGACTGGCTCTTGTTCAATTGTTTAAATAATTACACACTTCTGTGAGGCCACCAGTTTTATTATTTTGAACTCTTAAGTAACACTATGGATTGGTGGTCTTATCTGTGGGAGGCTATGAAAAGTAAAAGTAAGGTAAATGGAGTCCCATATGTGATATGCTGAGTTACTTACATTATAGTCTCCTTCTTTGTGCCAATTAAGGGTCCCAGTGATGTAGATGCACCACTAATAGTGTAGATTTCAAGAAAAATCTCGGCGCATATGTTGTATGAAACATGGGCCCAGATGTTGCAGTAGTAATGCTGATGAAACTGACAGTGTTCACTATCATTACTGCACTGAAATTGACAGCACCATCACACACACACGCAGAATAATGTGGAAACTCAGAACTTGCTGTCAGTAATTCTGTGCTCCTTGATAGGGTGCACTGTTGAGGCCCCCCCTAAGTGCAATCCCTAATCAGTCAGTGAATTGACAAAACTTCCATTTTTTGGAAGTTGCAGTAAAAACCTTGGAAATGTCACATCTTGTTGACTGAGGTGTGACTGGGTTTTTAGCAGCATACTAACCTCACTGGCCCTGAAATGCTAATTTTATATTTATTGAGTGTCAGGTCTCTCCACTATGATAACATTCCATATTTTTAATTTTTTAAATTGTTTGTTCAGTATTTTAGCTTCTAAATTAATCCAGTCAGGATGATTTATATCACTATCTGAAAATTTAAATTAAAAGCGAAGGATTTTAAGTGCGTTTAATTGTCTTGGTTTGCTGTCTGTGAGAATAGTTCAATGTGATTGGCTGCTTGCTGACATCTCTGCTGTTGGATGCCTGGAAATCCCCTTGACTTGGTGCCCAATTTAAACTGCCATCAGAAAGGGGAAAATCCACACTAAGAGGGCTGCTTCTTTGCTGCCGATTGCAAAATCCAGCTCATGGTAACACTCTTCTGTCATTATTTATGCATAGATAGTGCAGCAACTTCAGGCGAGAAGCGGTTGCGCAGTTAAATGTACATTTTGAGAAGTTGCTGCCTTAGTTGTGCTGTCAGCTTCACAAAAATGGCATTTTCCTGTCTGCTGCTCCATTGACATGCACTGAATGGCACGAAGTTGCTGTATTTGTGCGATAAATCCAAACTAAGTTCACCACAGAAAGTTAAGTCTTGTCATTTCAAGCCGAAGTCCCCTTTTAACAATGTGATAATTGTAAATTCCTGTCAGTTATAATTACTATCAATCAACCACGCTGGCACTAAAAATGATACAAATGTGGAGGCTCATTCCCTCAGGTTTTGAAATTTTCAGGTGAAATTGAAAAATGTCGGATTTCGAGTTTACTTTCGTTTTTACTTTTCCTTTCAGTTTCCTTCTTTCAATCAAATCCTTTTCCCTCTCTGTTTTTCTCTTTCCTGTACTTGATTTGACATTGAAATCATGATGGTTAAAGCCAAATACTTATTGAAAACCTTAAGGATACATATGCTGATGCTGCAACAGCAGAGGGTGCACTCCCCGCACATGCAGTTACAGTGCCTGTGATGTCACTGCCCGCTGCCAGCATCAAAAATGGAAAGAAGGAAAATATCGCCTAACATTATTCTCACTCTCTTCACTGCAGTCTCCCATTCGCAACTCCTTCCTTCCCCCATTTTCCGCCTCCTGTTGCTGCTCCCTCCCTCTTCCCACTTCCTCCCATTCTCTTCAACACTCCTTTCTGCTTCCCGCTTCTTCCGCCTGCTCACTGCTCCCTCTTTCCTGCTCATCACACGCTCTGACCCCTGTTGCCTGCCTTTCACATTGTCTGCCTTCTGCCACTTCTCGGAAGGAGGCAGGAGGGAGTGGTGAAGTAGGAGGGAATAGGCAGCGGAGAGCAGATGCATGACAATGACATCAGCGGCAGGAGAAACCAAACATTGGCCGGCGAGAGAGAGAGGGAGTTGAGTTCCTGTTCGTGTTCTGCGGCAGGAATTACAGTGAAAGTTTAGAACTGTCATGAAAGAAACAGGAAATTAATGTCTAAATTGACACTTTTAATCTACTTTGCTAGATAAATATAACATTGAATTTAACATTGTACCCTGGTGAACACAGTGTACTTTGAGTCAGCAAGTTTTCCTCATTGGACACATTCGGTTAGATGCTTATCTTGGGTTTCAAATGTTAGTCAATACCAATGTTACTTCCAATGCAAGGTAGTGCACAGACTCCTAAACTATCATTTGTATTGTTATGTAAAAATGAGATATCCATAAAATTACTGTGGTTCTCCTTCAATACAGCACAGTCACAGTGCTATTGGAAGTGCAACAGCATTTGTACCATTGCTTTTAAATGTAATGCACTTTCCACTAGCTTTCAGTTTTCAAATGATCACCAAGTTTTTCTTTGTAGTTGAACAGTTGATGTATTTAAGAATTCAATTTGCAGCTTATTAAATCTGTTTTAGTGGAAGACCTGCTGATGAATAGAACATAAATGGAGAGGCAGGCTGAGCTCCAAACAATAATTAAACACCTTGAGAATCCCAGGACACTGCCTGATAGCCAATGTGGTGCTAGTAAAAGAGATTTGGTATTATCCCTTAAGGGGAAATAAAATCGGTTGACAATCTAGCTGCCACATGTCCAAATTTCAATTTCAATTAATGAAATTCAATGAATGAATGAACACCTATTGATTAATTATTAAACTGCATTAAGATTAAATCGAGCATTTCAATGACTTGGTAAATCTGCTGTTCTCTGCAATGTCTGTCATGCAGTGTGCCATTGATCAATCTCAATGAAAGAGTAAGAGCTGCAATTGATGCACTTTAACCATGTTGGGAGTCCACACATTGTTTGCTATTCTGTGGAGTGTCTGTTACTCAGTCAGCTATTGATCCGCAACATTAAATTTCAATAAACTAATGTGTTGGGGCATTCATTCTACTGCTATTATGCTGTCTTACATCACATCTTTCCCAGAAAGAAAGCAGCACACCACTAAGGAGAGGTTGGTGGCTGTTGAATGTGTTCGAAAGGGGGAGAGGTGATTCACAGTTTACACTGACCTCAGGATATCTGGGCTGAACTTGTCAAATTAGGCAGAAAGAAGAATAACCTGCAGACCAGGGTCTCCAAATCTGGATTGTAGTGTAAATGCATTAAGCAGGAGACAGTAGGTGAAGGTTCACGAGGAGCCACCCATGTTCTGATGAGCAGAGAATTAAAATATCAGCTCTGACACAAGGTTTGTAACTCCCAGGAGTAGGAGAAACATTTTTTTTTACACAGAGGCTGTGAATTGCAGATTGAAACTGATACTATTTCCACATTTTAGGAACAGATTTCATTGAAGGAATAATGAATAAAAGTATACGAGAAAAAGGCAGGTCCATAAGATTTGGACTGCTGCTTGTATGGCGGATAAGAATCAATGCAGATGAATTGGGCCTCTGTGCTGTAAATTCTATGCAGGAGGTCCTGGATTTGTTCTGGTGCCTGCCTGTGCTGCTAGCATTGAGATTTGGCATTGAAGATTATTACCCATGCAAGGGAAACGAAATGAGTTGAAGATGGTCTTGCCTAAGCAGCTTATGTGGAGAGGAGGAATCTAGGTTTATAACAGAGATGAAACTGCCCTTATCTGCGGGTTTGGTGACCATAGGTGTAATTGGAGAGAGCCAGCAGGAAACCCAAAGCTGGGACTTAAACAGAACAAGAACTGAGCTCATCTCCTTTTCTGTGATTTTCTGGATCACAGAAATTATGGGCTAGAAATTGTTCCACTTCAATATCTGTCGCTCTTGTGGTGGTAAGCAGGACACAAATTTGGCGCTGCGACCTCATTTACCTGATTTTGGGGTCGGGCCAAGCGTCTGCCATGTTGCTGGCTGTCTTTGGGGAGCCGAGCAGCATGTGCAAACAGAATATGGAGCACTTAGCTTTCTGTTCTTAAACCCAGTCCGTCCCTCTTAAAGGGAAGATGCACTGAATTACCAAAGGCTGCTGCTGAATACTATTGCTGTAATTCTAAACAAAGGAAATGGAACGCCTTGCTCCAGGGTTATAAATGTGGCAGCAGAGACATTAATAATGGTGGAAGAGAGATGCCATGATCCCTTGGGCAGCCAGGAGACCCTCGAGACAATCCTCAGAAGGGACGGGGAGCAGGTAGTTGGGGGAGGTCAATTGCCAATGCCCAGACATCATCAACACAAACAGTCTAATGACCTCACATGGGTGATCAAGTGAATGCATCCACCACACCACCAACCTCTCATGCTACTCAATGCACTATATCACCATCACTCATTCAGCATCTGTCTCTGGCATTAAAGACTCGCACGTAACATTCAGGTACTCCACCTTGCCTTTTTACACCTACAAATACTGCCATCCTCACACACACTTCTCGCTGCCTTCACATAGCTCCAACTATTCAACTACGGCAGGCACATTACCCAAAGACAGTGCTACACAATCACTGACATCCTTCCCTCTCTTGGAGGAGAAGGTGGCGCACAATAGAGGGAGCAGAGAAGGCAAGAGATGAGGACAACTGTATCTCCCTATAGACAAGAGAGTGCTCCGCATCATGAGGCCAACTGCAACAAAGCCTGTGGCATCTGATGTCACTGAGAGCTTTGTTCCTGCCTTGTGCCACTTCTCAGTTCCCAGCACAATCTCATCCTGCATTCTGGAATGAAGAGGAAGCTACTGATGGTGTGACCATGGACCTCTTGTTTTCATCCTCCCTCCAGCGTTTCCCTTCTGATTCTCTGATTCTCATACACTCACAAATTACAACCTGTTCGGTCATAGCAGCTGCAGAAGGAGAGAGAGCAACAGCACAGTATTGACGAAGAGGCCCTGTCGCTTGATCTGACGTTCACAACCACTAGCTCAGATACTGGCCTTAAAGGCTAGCATAGAGCTGGGATCAGCACTTGGTAAGTCACTGTGCACAAGCGGCCTGCAGCTAGATCAGAGGTGAAGGATTGTTTGTATGCCAGTTCAACAGAGGGCAAGGTTGCAGACAGGTTCTGCTATAGGGGAGTTGGGGCATACTGTAGAGTGCTGTTGGGCGTAGGACCATAGGAAAAAGGAACAGGAGTAGGCCATTCAGCCTCTTGAGCCTGCTTCACCATTCAATTCGATCATGGCTGATCTTCTACCTCAACAAATTTTGCAGCACTATCCCCATATACCCTGATGTCTTTACTGCCCAGAAATCTATTGATCTCTATCTTGAACAATGACAGTGCCTCCGCAGCATTCTTGGGTAGAGAATTCCAAAGATTCACTACTCTGAGTGAAGAAATACTTCCTCTTTTTAGCCCTAAATGGCCTACCTCTTATTCTGAGACTGTGTCCCCTGGTTCTAGACCCCCACCAGCCAGGGCAAATATCCTTCCTGCACCTACCTTGTCGAGCCCTGTAAGAATTTTGTATGGTTCAATGATGTTGCCTTCCATTCTTTTAAACTGGAGAGAGTCTACTTAATTCCTCTGCATAATGCAATCCTGCCTTCCCAAGAATCAATCTTTGTCTTTGAATACAACCTTTGTAGCACTCCCTCTTATAAGTATATCCTTTCTTAGGTAAGGAGAGCAAAACTGTACGCAATACTCCAGGTGCAGCCTCACAAAGGCTGTACACAATTTCAGAAAAACAACTTTACTCCTGTACTCAAATCCTCTCACAATAAAAGCCAACATACCATTTGCTTTCCTAAATGCTGCTGCACCTTCATGTTAGCATTCAGTGACTCATGAACAAGGACATCTAGGTCCTTTTGGGCATCAACACTTCTCAGCCTCTCACCATTACAAAAAATACTCTGCATTTCTGTTTTTCCTACTAAAATGAACAGCTTCACATTTTTTCACAGTATATTCCATCTGCCATGTTCTTGCCCACTCACTTAGCCTGTCTAAATCCTCACAACTCACATTCCCATCTAGTTTTGTGTCATCAGCAAACTTGGAAATATTACGTTTGGTCCCCACATCCAAATCATTGATATAGATTGTGAAAAGCTGGAGCCTAAGCACTGATCCTTGTGATACCCCACAAGTCACAGCCTGCCAACTTGAGAATGACCTGTTTTTTCATACTCTCTTTCCTGTCTGTTAACCAATTTTCAATCCATGCCAGTATATTACCCCCAATACCACGTGTTCTAATTTTGTTTACTAACCTCATGTGTGGGACCTTATCGAAACCTTTCTGAAAATCCAAATACACCACATCCACTGGTTTCCCCTTATCTATTCTGCTAGTTACATCTTCAAAAAACTCCAACATGTTTGTCAAACATAATTTCCCTTTCATAACTCTATGGTGACCCTGCCCAATCCTACGATTATTTTCTAAGTGTTCTGTTATCACATCCTTTATTATAGATTCTAGCGTTAGCATTCTCCCTACAACTGATGTCAGGCTAACAGGTCTAGAATTCCCTGTTTTCTCTCTCCCTCCTTTCTTAAATAGTGGGGTTACATTTGCTACCTTCCAATCTGCAGGAACCATTCCAGAATCTATAGACTTTTGGAAGATGGCCACCAATGCATCCACTCTCTCTACAGCCACCTCTTTTGATACATTGGGATGTAGATCATCAGGTCTGGCTTTCTGTGTGCAATGGAGGCTTCCGAACTCGTCCTAACATGACGGGTTTGAAAACTTCCGGTGCACATAGGGAACACCTGTGCGAGGACCCTTCTCAAGATGGTGGGCAGTGTGGGCCAGGCTGGAAGCAGCTGACAGTGCAGCATCCACCTCGAGGAGAATGATCAGCCACAGCCTACATCTTCTTTGCGGTGATGTCAGTGAAACAACACAATTTGTTATAGTGATGATATCGACAACTGCTTTAAGTATTTCCTTCATACAAACTTTTTCCTTTGCCTTCAATCAGCTTCCTACCAGGCTCTGAGGGAAAATGAACACTGCAGCTGTCATACAATGAATATCTATTTGGTAAAGCATTTTTATATGTATAACTATCACTACGAGTTTCAAATAAAGTTCCTAGCATAGTTTTTTTTCTCTCCCTAGTCATTTTAGCTTACTCCCTCTTGCCTCACTTCCTCATTTATCAAAGAGGATCAGCTTGAATAGGTCTTGGATCTCTCTCTGATCCTCCTCCAATGCCGTTCCATGATCGGAAATAAAGGAGCCCATTTTGGTATGCAGTGGGTAAAATCAACAGGAAAGCGATGCAGGCAGCTGTCTGAGAAGGAATATTTTGGACAGTATTTTTAGAGAAGATTGATTTATTGGTGGTAATATTTCTCAGTTCATAAGTTGGAAGATGTTGTCCTTGGAATACTGATTGCAATACTGTGTGCTAAGTGTCTTTTGAATACTGATAATATCATATGGCTTGCAAGGTTAATTAGCTTTCACCAATGGAGTAAGTATATTGTTTGCAAGGATTGTCTTACAAATAGAGAAACAGTGCGTTGCCATTTTTAACATTTATGAAATTTGTGACTTAAATCTTCAAGGTCTGAACACTTTTCAGCTATATAGGAAGCATTATCAATACTTTTCTTACAACTACTACAGCTTTCATAACCATTAATAATCCTCACAGTGACTGTATCATTTATATGTTTCTGCTCCCCCCGCCCCATCCTGCCAATGGTAAATCTTCCTCGAAGTTGATAGCATTAATTTAGTATCCTCTTCAGTTTATTGTGTTGTCATTCTGTGGAACGAAGTGATGAACAATAACTGTCAGGATAATTTTCAGAGAAAGGAGCCAGAATGAAGGTAAGGAGACAATACACATGGGCTGGAGGTGAGAGAATAACCAGGATTACAAAATAAAAAAGAACAAAAATCAGCCCATTGAGCAAAATTGCTGAAGGTGACACACATGGTATAAATGCAGGAGTCACCCAGGAATGGTACAGTGTACAGGCTTGTATAGAAACTGGGACTTGAGGATTTATTGATGTTCATTGTTTATAATTAAGGATGTGTTGTGAAAAATCTGGACTCTCAGCAATACACATTTGTCATCGACATTGTACTTTTAAAAAATGTATTTTTAAATTTTTTTATTCTGAGGAATCAAAATTTGCACATGCTGCCTGTATCCCCGGGGGGACATAGGACATACGAAGGTAGAAATCAGGAACTGGAGTAGGCCATTCAGTCCTTTGAACCTGCTGCACCATTCATTATGACCTTGGCTGATCTGGTTATGTCTCAAAGCCACTTTGCTGTCTCCCCGCCCCCGCAATAACCCTCAACTCCCTTGTCTATCAAAAATCTGTCTAACTCTGCCTTGAATAAATTCAGTGATCCAGCCTCCACTGCTTTCTGGGGAAGAGAATTCCACAGACTAACCACCCTTTAAGAGAAAAAAAATTCTCCTCATCTCCATCTTAACCATAGGACCCTTATTCTTAAACTGTGTCCCCTGGTTCTAGACTCTCCCACAAGTGGAAACATCCTCCCAGTATCTACCCTGTCACATTCCCTCAGGATTGTATATGTTTCAATAAGATCACCTCTCATTCTTCTCAACTCCAATGGGTACAGGCCCAATCCTCCTTCATAAGATAAGAACCTCATCCCGAGGATGAGTTGAGTGAATCTTTTCTGAACTGCTTCTAATGCAATTATATCTTTTCTTCAAATAAGAAAACCAAAACTGTACACAGTATTCCAGATGATGCTGCAGTAAAAAAAGTCCCTAGTTTGTTATTCCATTCCATCTACAATAAATTACTACATTTCATTTGCCTTCCTAATCATTTGCTGTGCCTGCGTACTAATTTTTTGTGATTTCATGTACCGGGATACCCAGATCCCTCTGTACCATTGAGTTCTGCAACCTCTCTCCACGTAAATAGAATACTGCTTTTCTATCCTTCCTGCCAAAGTGGATAAGTTCACTTTTACCCATGTTATAATAACCTGCTCACAGATGCCCAGTTTGGGTTCTGCCAGGGCCACTCAGCTCTTGACCTCATTACAGCCTTGGTTCAAACTTGGACAAAAGAGCTGAACTCCCAAGGTGAGGTGAGTGGCTGTGCTTGACATCAAGGCCACATTTGACTGAGTGTGGCATCAAGGAGCCCTAGCAAAACTGGAGTCAATGGGAATTGGGGGGAAAACTCTCTGCTGGTTGGAGTCATACCTAGTACAAAGGAAAATGGCTGTGGTTGTTGGAGGCCAATCATCTCAGCTCCAGGACATCACTGCAGGAGTTCCTCAGGGTAATGTCCTCAGCCCAACCATCTTCAGCTGCTTCATCAATGACCTTTCTTCCATCCTGAGGTCAGAAGTAGGTATGTTTGCTGATGATTGCACAATGTTTAGCACCATTCGCGACTCCTCAGATACTGAAATGCAGCAAGACTTGGACAATATCCAGGTTGGGCTGACAAGAGTATTCTTGGGCTGACAAGTAACATTCATGCCACACAAGTGCCAGGCAATGACCATCTCCAACAAGAGAGAATCTAACCATTGACCCTTGACATTCAATGGCGTTATCATTACTGAAACCCCCACTATCAACATCCTGGGGGTTACCATTGACCAGAAACTGAACTGGACTAGCCATATAAATACTCTGGCTGCAAGAGAAGGTCAGAGGCGAGGAATTGTGCGATGTGTAACCCACCTCCTGACTCTCCAAAGCCTGTCCACCATCAACAAGGCACAAGTCAGGAGTGTGATGGAATACTCCCCACTTGCCTGGACGAGTGCAGTTCTCACAACACTCAAGAAGCTGGACACCATCCAGGACAAAGGGGCTTGATGACCATGTGGACACGACGGGCCGAAGGGTCTCTTTCAATGCTGGAAAACTCTGCCTCTATGACAAAGCAGCCCGCTTGATTGCCACCACTTACACAAACATTCACTCCCTCCGCCACTGATGCACAGTAGCAGCAGTGTGTACCATCTACAAGATACACTGCAGGAATTCACCAAGGCTCCTTAGACAGCACCTTCCAAACCCACGACCACTACCATCTAGAAGGACAAGGGCAGCAGATAGATGGGAACACCACCACCTGGAAGTTCCCCTCCAAACCACTCACCATCCTGACTTGGAACTATATTGCCGTTTCTTCACTGTCGCTGGGTCAAAATCCTGGAACTCCCTAACAGCACTGTGGGTGTATCTACACCACATAGACTGCAGCGGTTCAAGAAAGGAGCTCACCACCACCTTCTCAAGGGCAAATAGGGATTGGCAATAAATGCTGGCACAGCCAGCGAAGCCCACATCCCATGAATGAATGAAGAAGAATACTTCATCTGCCAAATTTTTGTCCACTCACTTAACCTGCCAAAACGCTTTGCAGACTCTCTACCTCCTCTTGACAACTTACTTTCCTACCTATCTTGGTGTCCGTCAGCAAATTTAGCTACCATACATCATCTATTCATCCAATCATCCAGATTGTAAATAGTTGAGGCCCCAGCACTGATCCCTGTGGTACTCCACTAGTTACAGCCTGCCAACCAGAAAAAAATCCATTTATCCCTACTCTCTGCTTCCTGTTAGCCAACCAATCCTTTGTCCATGCCATAGGTGTGAATTAATCTGTAAGTTCCTCAACAGATTATGGAAGCAAAATTCGATGTTGACATGAAAAGAAACATCCTGAAAGCTACAAACTGCATAATGTTAACCTGCACATTGAACGATTCAAACTACTGTCCAGTTAAGCTCATTAAAATGATTACATCATAACTCCCTGTCTGTTAGCTGTTTTGTGTTGAGATTTTAGTCAGTAAAGGTCCATTTTACATTATTTTTGGATTGAAGGAGAATATCACCAGCAGGAGTTCATGTGTCATCCCTGTTTTTAATTTGTTCTTTGGCTTTGTTCTATTCATGGGCAATTTTGGAAAAGGTACACATTTTACAACATGTTTTGCATAGAAAAATGTTCCAAGGTACTTCACAAAGGTGTGAGGAGTTTCGGCTGCTGAATTAAAGAAGGAACAATAAAGAAGCGTAGTCAAAGAGATGGCTTTTAAGGAGGAGAGGGAATTCCAGAGACTGGGTGTGGTTGAAGGTGCGGCAGTCAGACATGGAGAGATGCACAAGATTTGAAACATGGAGACTGGCAGTTCAGCATATTTATCAGTGTGCCTATGTTCTATCTTTTAAGGACCCTTTACATTGGTGTACTTCTAAATAGGTTTCCATGGAATCAGGTGTCCTTGAGCTGGCTCCAGCATTTTTCTGTTAAATACAATTTTAGATTTGGCAGCTTACTGAAACTGGGTGGAACAGCAGAAACACCAGGAGCCAGCTTCCAGAAACAAGGATCCTAGAATACTTCGATAAAAGCAAAATAATGCGGATGCTGGAAATCTAGAACAAAAACAAAAATACCTGGAAAAACTCAGCAGGTCTGACAGCATCTGCAGAGAGGGATACAGTTGAAGTTTCGAGTCCATATGACCCTTCATCAGAATTAAGAAGTATAGAAATGAGGTGAAATATAAGCTGGTAGAGGGGGGTGGGACAGCTAGAGCTCGATAGGGGGCCAGTGATAGGTGGAGGCCAAGAAGAAACTGCCAAAGATGTCATAGACAAAAGGACAAAGGGGTGTTGACGGTGGTGATATTATCTAAGGAATGTGCTCATGGGGACGCTTGCTATCCTTAATGTCCCCATGAGCACATTCCTTAGATAATATCACCACCGTCAACACCCCTTTGTCCTTTTGTCTATGACATCTTTGGCAGTTTCTTCTTGGCCTCCACCTATCACTGGCCCCCTATCGAGCTCTAGCTGTCCCACCACCGAGCTCTAGCTGTCCCACCACCCTCTACCAACTTATATTTCACCTCATTTCTATATTTCTCAGTTCTGATGAAGGGTCATACGGACTCGAAACTTCAACTGTATCCCTCTCCGCAGATGCTGTCAGACCTGCTGAGTTTTTCCAGGTATTTTTGTTTTTGGCCTGTAATACTTAGAAGGCCAATAGAAAGATGCATTTAAGTCACTGTTGACAGCAGGAGACTTGGCATTGGCAGTCAATAGCACTTATGGTACACAAAGGCAATCATACAGAGAGGAGTGCTCCACAATCCCTTGTTTGTTGCCTCAGTGCCATCCTTTTACTGCTGTATGAACCTGTGTCCTTTATCTTATTTGACTGTCTCACAATGATTTAGTCATGTAGAAGGCCAACAATGAACCAACAATCCAAGTTATACTAATAGTGATCTTCATTCTGACTGGATATATTTAATCTATTGGCCCAGTGCCCTGAATTGGTAACTGACACTCCCTTGAAAATTACATTGAGCACCATTTTTCTGATATAAGCGTTCTAGTAACTAAATAAAAGCTGGATAGAAATTGTGTGGACAAAGATTGAGAAGACCTGATCAATGAACCAGTACAACATGAATTATGATGACTGGAACATTTGCAGTTGTGCAGTCACGGCATTCAGCTTTACGAACACTGTAATTTCACAAAGTGATACATTACTTGACAGACATTACTGTTTGACATCAAAAATTTATGTTTTAGATTTACCATAATTATTCCATTTTGACTGTAAGTAATGATTATTTTTCTACTAAACATCTTTGCTGTTTTGAAATATCAATTGAATTTGTACACTGTAACCTTAAAATAGACTTTAAATTGAATGTTTATGATTCATTATGATTGTAGTGGTGGTTACAAAAAACAGAAATTAAAGCTTACTGCAGTGAAATTACTTTCCACAATCCTATTTTCTGTCATTATCTGCTCTCTAATGAATTTCTGCTGTTCAAAACCCTTTCCCAATGCATATCTTTGTACTGTAATGCGTCATAATGGAACCAGTTTCAAACCTTACAATTTGAGTAATTTGAATTTAACATAAAAACATATTGTACAGTCTTCAAACCCAAACTAATGCCATGTTTATATTTTCAATTGCAAACCAGATTGTTTCACAAAGAAACCATCCTATCAAGTTTTGTAATTGATGTTTAAAAACTTTATCTAGTTGCCCAGAAGTTAACGAGTAATTGTTCCTTCAGATCTCTTTTGGTCAGTGATGTATTCATGCATTCCCACATTGCAACCTCCAGTTATCTTGAAAAGCACTATATAAATGCAAGTCTTTCTTTCAATTGCATTGTCATAATTTGCAGTTAACCTGTAGATCTTATGCTGATGATGATGCAGGCAAATGTAAAGTTGCAACAAGATGTTGGCAGCAAGGTCCCTTGATTACATGTTGGTACTTTGACTTTTAAATGCACTGACCTGGTGCAGCACATCAACATGCTTAGGCCATTTTGCAGAACAAGCACCAATTGTTTATGTTTCCTTTATGTTTTCTCTCTTTCTCCACCCCTGCCCCATTTTAAAATTTTAGAACCAGGATATGTAGCTCTGGCGAAAGAACCCAGTTGCAGTGACTCTGCCAATAATTGCTTTTGTTTTCAACAGTGACGTATAACTTCACTTTGACTCTATCATTTGAAGCTTTTTTTGACTGTTATCATGATTAAGTCTGTGTTTTATTTTTGTCTTTCGTTATAGTAGATTTCACATTCAATGGAGAAATGTTTTTGTTCTGGCATTGTAATTACTTCCTACTTTATGCATTGTCCTTTCGGAACACCACAATGAAATAATGTAGTAGGTCAGTAAAGATTATGTGAACCACTTTGTGAATCATGGCTCAACCAAATTTCCTAAACTACTCGATCCAGAATTACCTCAAGCGACATAATGTCATCAGTTGTGATAAGTCTTAATGTATAATTATATTATCACTGCATAGTTGCAGCTGTAAGAAAACTGACTTTTAAGTAAGGTTCTACAGCACCAGATCCAGATTTTCCAACATGTGGAGTACTCTTAAAGGCCGAAGGCTCAGCCAGTTGCTGAAGCAATGGCGTGTGACCAAAATTCCAGGGGACTCAGGAGGCCTTCAAATCCTCAGAAAGTTTGGATTGCTGCAAACAAAACAAACCAGAAACAAAATTCTAAGCTTAAGCATAGATTGCATTAAAAATTTGACCATTGGTAAGAAATTAGGGTTAATATTAGTGGCCTGCTGATCTACTGTTTGCACCCATTTAGCTAACAGCTTTCCCAATAGGACAGGGTTATAAAGACTAGTCATCAACAAGCTGTTTAATGAGTTTGTATGTAGCAGATGGAAAGATTTCAATGACTAACTCATATAGAGCCTTGAATATATCCCTAGGCATTTCAAAGAAGTTAACCAAAAATTGGCACTGAGCCATTAAAAAAAAAGCTATGAGGAGGACTGAGGGGGATGCTGTTTCTGATTTGACAGATATCTTCCACACATAATAAACAAAGGAGACCTACATCTCCTATTACAAAGTGTCCTATAAGAACTACTTAAAAAACTAAACTTTATATATCCCTAATTTCCATGGAAACTCAATCTGAGTGAATTTCCATGGAAATTCAATCTGAGTGACGTGTTCGAAGAGTTCAGTCCATTTCCTGTCAATCATCTCAGAATTATATTGGTAGCCCCGGTGACTGAGAATAACATTGTAAAGAGGCCATTTGGGCCATCATGCCTCTCCTAGCTCTTTAAAGGAGCAATCAAATTAGTCCCATTCCCCCAGTCTTGCCCTGTAGTCCTGCAGATTTCTCTTTTTCAAATATATGTCCTGACTTCCAAACAGATGAGACAAAAGCATCAAGTAACACATTTATTTCCTTGGCTTTTAGGGCTTTTGCTCACAAAGGGCCTCAGACAGGCTATGGTTCAATTAGCATTAATCATTTCCTGTCTTGATGAATGACTTCATCTTGAGGACACATTTAAGTAAATCTAAGGGTATTCCCAAAAGGAAAAACCAGAAAAACTTGGAAATGAAGGGTACCAGTAAAACTTGTCTGAACTGATCTTGTATACATTTTGAAATGAAACACACAAATTAGGAGCAGGAGCAGGCCATTGGGCCCCTCGACCCTGCCCCAGCATTCAATAAGAACATAAAATTAGGCCATGATCTAATTTTAACCTCAACTTCACCTTCCTGCCTACCTTCTGATAGTCTTTCACTCCCTTACTTATCAAGAATCTATCTACCTCAGCCTTAAAGATATTCAAGGACTCTGCCTCAACCACATTTTGAGCAAGAGAATTCCAAAGTCTCATAACCCTCAGAGAAAAAATTTCTCCTCATCTCTGTATTAAATGGGCAAGCCCTTATTTTTAAACAGTGACTCCCAAGTTCAACTTTCTCCCACAAGAGGAAACATCTTCTCCACATCCACCCTGTCAAAACCCTTCAGGATTATACATGTTTCAATCAAGTCGCCTCTTTCTAAACTCCAGCAGATACAAGCCTAGCCTGTCCAGCCTTTCCTCATAAGACAACCCACCCATTCTAGATATTAATATAGTAAACTTTCTCTGAACTGCCTCCAGTACATTTACATCTTTCCTTAAATAGGGACACAGTACCCCAAATGTGGCTTCACCAATGCTCTGTATAACTGAAGCATAACCTCCCTACTCTTGTATTCAATTTCCCTTGCAATAAATAATAATATTGTATTAGTTTTGCTAATTACTTGCTGCACCTGCATACCAACCTTTTGTGATTCATGCACTAGGACACCCAAGATCCCTTTGTATCTCAGAACTTTAGTATTACTGATTTTTACTGGGATTTGACTATTGTGAACTGTATTTTCCTCTGGGTTATCACAGGGAAGAGGGCTTTATGGACACAATCTTTGCTCTTCGGGAAGATCCTAAAGTACTAGACTGTTTTGGCAGAGAAGAGTGAAACTAGAAAATGATCTGGTGCTGGATGGCTAAACTGATTGTGTACCAATTGTGCACAAGCCTTTATCCCTTGGACTTGGGGCAAAGATGAGGACTATACAGAGGAAATGAGTGTGACTAAGGGTAGAGGTGAGGGAGCAGTTGATCAAATAAAGCAGCTGCAAAAATGTGTAAGTGACTCCAAAGAAACACATGTTTTTCCATCTTTAACATCAACCTAGGTTTTGCTTGAAGTGTCATCAGAAGCAGTGCTGTCACCTTATTTGTATTTTTGCAACAGGCTGCTAAAATAAATGCACAGATAGTGCAGTTGACAATAATGCTCTTATCATTCTGAAAGCCAGGAGCTATAACGTATCTGAATGTTTACAACCTGAGCATTTGAGTTTTATTAACTGTTCTTGTTTTTCTCCATTAGGTCATCTTTAACTTGTCCTCACTGCCTTAAGCAAAGCAACACATTTGATCCATTCTTGTGTATCTCCTTGCCCATCCCTCTCCGCCAGACCAGGTATGTTTACTGACATCATCTGCAAATAGTTTGTTCATTTTATGAACATTTGTATGTGAGGTGGTGGAGATGAACAAAGCCTACATAATCCTGCATATTTTATATTCACTAATAGCCCATAGTATTTTTCACATTGACCCATCTTTGTTCTACTAACAATCTGCATAAACACTCTATGCTGATTATTGTTGGCAAGTTGTTACTATGCGTGTTTGATGTGCAAAAGGTTGCAATTGCTATTATTGCAAGTGGTTCTATTACAATGGAGCTACTAATGCAGTGCAACCTACTTCATTTATATTGGAGGATTCATTTCATAGTGTGGACCAACAAACAAACATTCCATATTTGTAATTTTGTTACCTGATTAACAAAAATAATCAGTTATTTACAGGTTGAGATTTACAATTTTACTTTGGGCTGCTCGATCTGCCCTGACACCTAGAAAGAAAATAATTTGCATATATATATATATATATATATATTGCCCTTCACATCCCTTGAATGTCCCATGGCCTTAACTCAGCAACTCATTCGTACACAGCAACAGTTTTTTTTCCATTATTCTTTCATGGGATTTTGGTGTTACTGGCAAGGCCAGCATTTATTGTCCATCCCTAATTGCCCTCAACTTGAGTAGTTTATGAGGCCATTTCAGAGGACAGTTAAGAGTCAACTACATTGCTGTGGGTCTCGAGTCACTTGTAGACCAGATCAGGTCAGGACAGCAAATTTCTTTCCTCAAAGGGCGTTAGCGAACCGGATTGTTTTTATAACAATTGATCGTTTCATGGTCACCATTACTGTGACTAGGCCGGGATTTTCAGCCCCGCCGTGGTAGGTTTCCCCGCAGCGGATGTGGCGAGCCATCCAAACCTCTGTTGACTTCGGTGGGGCCAGAAGATTCCGCCCTGGCTTTCAATTCCAGAATTTAAAGTCCCACCAGCTGCCATGGTGGGATTTGAACCCGTGTACTTGGAGTATTAACCTGGGTCAGTGAATCCACTGGTCCATTGACATTACCATTACACCTCCATCTTCCCAAACGAGGTGAATGGCTAGTTAATCTGTTTTGATGGTACAGTAAGCCCTCACTTAAAGTCGTAGTTGCATTCCTGAAAATCGCGACTTTAAGAGAAATGACTTTAATCGAATCACATTTCTCATTAAAACCAATGTAAAAGCTGTAGTTAGGATCTGTAGGACCTTCTTCATCCGAAAATAAACAATAAACATTATAATTTGTAAGTTAAAATATTTTACATGGTTAAATTCCAATATTGGTAAATGAAATAACTTTTAAAATAAAATAAATTAAAAAATATAAAAGAAAAATGTTAACTTCCCACTTACAGCACCTCCTGCTCGCTGTCCATCTTGCTTCCTGAACCTCCCACTCACTGCACATCCCGCTCGGTGACTCTCCTGGTCATTGCGGACACTTCCTCCCATCTACTCTCCTGTTCGCGGCCTCTCGCGCTCCCTTACCCACTCACTTCCTGCCGACACTTTGACTTGCACTCTGTTGCTCTCTGACTCACCATCTTGCTGATCCTTATTCTCACTGAATCTCCTGCCCACTGACTCTCCCACTCACGGGCACCCTCTCCTGAACACTCACTGTGAGCGAGGGCTCTGGAGATGAGTGACAAGAGGCAGGAGGAGGAGCAGCTCACAGCGTGGGTTCAGGATGGGGAAATGGCGAGTGGGAGCATTTTAAAAAAAGACATGGATTATAACAGCACCAGATTGGCACTTCTGCAACTTTGGGACCTGCACTTCCACAACTCCGGAGCTCCGGCTTCAGATCGGATCTGGATCGGGACCTTGAGCGGCAATGCAGGTTTAGGAGAGGACAGTGATGAATGTGAGAGTCGAGAAGCTGGGGGTTCAGCGAGTACAAGGATTGGCGAAAGGGTGGGTCAGAAAACAGGAGAGCCTGTAAGTCTGAGGGTGGGCAAGAAGATAGATCAGGGGACTGGAAAGGCTGCTCCAAAATGGCGTCAATCAGGTCTCACGGCACTACGCCAGACTGGCAGGAAACAACTTTAAAACGAATCTAGCAATGCTAAAGGAGAATTCAGGCCCCATTAACTGGCTGATGTTGAAGTGAAACAACTTCAAACGGGGCAACGTTAAACCAGGACATATTGCATTAGTTGAGGAATGAATGTTCGCCAGGATACTGGGAGAACTGCCTACCAAAAGTGCAATGAGGATTTTCACAGTACAGACAGAAAGGGCCTTCCTCTAACCTCTCATCGGAAAGACAGCACCTGCAACAGTGCAGGGCTCCCTCAATATTATTAATCTAGATTATGTGCTCAAGGGCTGCAATGACTTTCAATTAGTTTGAACCCCAAACCCATGACCCATAGACAAGAGTGCTGCTGCTCAGCCAAGCTGGTATAGAACTGTATAGGTCTTTGATCAGGAAACTGTACAGCCAACATCTACTGTTTGGCTTAGCTGGCATGTTTTAGAAAATAATAGTGACCTTTCCTGCAAATGGCAGCGTTTATATTTACTGCTGGTGGATTTTCTGCCTCTAAAAATACCACTGAAAAGCAGCTGTTTTGATTGGCCTCATAGGCCTTGCTTCATTCATATTACAGTACCTACTTGCTGAAAGTGCTCCTTGAATAAGATATAGATTCAAACAATTCAATGCCTTTTTTGGTGAGGTCCGTAGTTCAGGTTTAAGAAGCACAAAACTGCTAGACAATATTAAACTAGTCAGGAAAAGGCAGACATTCTATTTCTTATTGAGACTAATTCTCATCAACTGCACCAGCTGAGGAAGATTCTGCATGAATTCATAAGACTAGCATGAAACATTAGTTTTCTACACAAATAGCCAGTCCTCTTCTCGCTTACACGCTAAAGCATAAACATAGTAACACTGGAGCTTCAACTCCTCTGGGTTAAGGGCTCAGATGTCAGTCATGTTCCTCAGGGGAATTCTGAGAGTACACTTGGTCAGACTAGTGTCTATTAAGACCAGATTCTCTGATGAGAATGTTCATTGCCCTATTTGGATTATATAATTGATTCTGTCATAAGTGGTGTGAGGTTGACTTAGCAATACTGCACAAAGGTGTACATGCACCCAGAAAGCTGTTTCTCTTTGGCTGCTGGTAGCCTAAGGTCCCCAGGATGGTTTTAATACCTCAAGTGGCGTTGTGACATATTTAATATGCAGGGGTGCCTTTGAACTTGCTGTATTGGTGAAGGTGTGTTTGTCACTGTCCCCTCTGGATTAAATGAAGTATCAGATGTTTGTGATTGAACTCGTTCATTTGCACTATGGAGGTTTGGTGGTCTCTGTGTCTGACATAAACTTCCTTTTTTCCTTTATCTTCTCCTTTAAGTCCCTTGACATTGATGTTAAGTTAAAGTTTTAAGTATGTAAGGGGCTTTTACTTTGTCTGTTTATTCCAGGATGCTAGTTTATAGCATAAAAAATATATTCCACAATTAATACAAGCAGTATATTGCCTAAAGTTTCATGACAAAAAAAACAAATAATTGTGTCAATCCTGGGTGCCACCTGTAGTGGTCTTAGTCACTGTAATACAAGGTTTGTATTGCAAGCTTCATGTAGCCTGGAATCTTCTTCACAGCTCTTATGCTGCTACTGTGCATTGGTGGTGGAGGGAATGAATATTTGTGGATGGGGTGCCAATCAAGCCGGCTGCTTTGTCCTGGATGGTATCAACCTTCTTGAGTGTTTTTGGAGCTGCGCTCATCCAGGCAAGTGGGGAGTATTCCATCACACTCCTGACTTGTGCTGTGTAGATGGTGGACAGTCTTTGGGGAGCCAGGAGGTGAGTTACTCACTGTAGGATTCCTAGCCTCTGACCTGCTTTTGTAGCCATAGTATTTAAATGGCTAGCCCAGTTCAGTTTCTGCTCAATGTTAACCCCCAGGATATTGACAGTGCAGTGGGTATGTGATGCCTTTTGAAGATTCATTCACCAACCTTTAAGCCATTGAACACCTTTAGCACCGCGGCCAGGTTCCCAGGGCTAGACTCTGGGAATTGGCCTCCCTGGTCACCTGCTCCCTTTACCTTCAGAGGGTGCTCCCTGACAGCCTCCTGTACCCGCTGTGGGAACATAGCATCGCATCTCCCATTGACCTCCATCTGGCACATCCGGGATGCTGGGAGGCCTCTCTCTTACCTGGTGCTCCATTTTTTTGGCTCCCACTTGCAGCCAGTTTCATTTCATACAGTCAACAGTAGCTTCCTTGTAATGACTGCAGCTCTGCCTTAAGAAGGGCAGGCTGCCTTTTAGAGTTGGAGGCTAGCTGCAACATGTGCTAGCCTAAAATGCTGCTAAGTCTCTTGCTAAGTGAACAACCAACCAGCAGCACAGGTTGCAATCAGCTGAAAGCTATGATCATGCATGACCAAAAAAAGGGAGCATGCAAATTTTTAGCCCTAAGCGTTTAGTGTTCAGATCTATATTTTAATGTTTGTGTAGTTTGATATATTTGTCTTCACTGCTGGATTCAGGATTAAATCATGGAATTAGCCACCTCCAACTTTTGGTACTAATGTGTCCAATCCTATTATATATGGAGTATAAACGAATGAGGACGATGGTTAGAATGCTTATCAGTATGGCCACTGACCTTCCTTGTTCTTCCCTTGAAATGTTCCACATATATAGTATCTGCCTTCCTTCACGACTGTACTTCCCTGACTTGGAGTAAATGCACGTTGTTGTTTCTAAAATCAATCCTTTGTTGGACTGCTTCTGTTTACTCTATAGCCAGCTTCAGCAAAAAGGATTGGAGAGGAATGTTATTATTCAGTTCTGGGACAGAGCAAAATATTGTCACTCTAGTGAGGCTACAGCAAGCACAAAGCTTTTACAAGATCCTATGGCTAACCAATTTTTAATGTATTGATTCTTTGTGCGGCAGATAACTTACAAGAAATGAATATAAAAGGCTATACTGAAGGTCAATAATGACATTTTTGCCTCAGGTTATGACTGTAGGGAATATTCTGTTTTCAGCTCAATTCAAATGTTGTACAGGAAAATTGGGATCATTCAAAAACAGTTTAATAGAGATTGGGAGATGAAATAGCTCAACTTAGGCTGAACATAGAACGAGATGCAAACTAGCTTGGGGGAGGAGGAACTGACCTTTCCAGAGTGCCAGTGCAAAAGGGCAACATTAATTTTTGTCTGCAACTGACAATAATTAGTTCTAAATCTGAAGTAATTAACTGTGATAATGAAATGGACACAATCACTGAGAAAATAGGAAGAAGTGACGAATGTTGACCTGCCAAACAGATATCCTGTGGGCTTTGCTCTACCCAACGAATTGGGGTTTTAGAAGGTTACAGCCCAGACTGAATTAAAATGTGAATTTTCAGTTAAATATAATTAAGAGAAAAGAATTGATAACATTTTAAATTTTGCTGCAAGAATATACAGATGCAGAGATGAAAAGGAATTCACTGTCGTATATGCAAATTGGTATTGCAGTTAGAGCATGGATTTTGAACATTTTGGGATATTTGCATAATGAGTAATCATTTCAAATAATTCAAACATTGAGTTTGCTTGTCCCAGGCCTCATTTCTGTCTTGTAAAATTAGTTGTAGCTGGTCTTTTTGAAATAAATGTTAACTTGAGGTATTGAATTTCTTCAACTGTATTCTATTCACATGTTAATAAAAGCGTCAACTTGTATTTTCTCTTGATATCTTGACTGCACAAAAAGGGGACAAGCAAGTATTTCACCAGGATTTTATCTAACAGTTGTGCAGAAATATTTAGATTAGGAATTCAGTGTTACTTTTGCCATGTCACTGGTTGCAGAACCTTCAGTCACCATGGCTCTGCACGCGCCAATTCCTTTCGGGGAAACATCCTCAAGGCATGCCTTAATGATTATGCCTTTGGCCACTTTCCCAGTTTCTTTTCTATTTACTCAATGCCACTGCCGTCTCTCCCTCAACCCTTCATAAAGAGCAATAGATCATCTGTTATGTGAAACATGCTAGAGGAATGTAATTGCCACCATAAAAATAACCTTTTCTTCACTTAACATGATATCAATTTCACATCAAATATTCACTATTCCTTTCTATAATTCTACACGTATGATATTAACTTTGAATAGTTTTAAATATAAAACGTATATTGAATATACTTTGATAAAAGCAAAGTACTGCAGATGCTGGGAATCTAGAACAAAAACAAAAATACCTGGAAAAACTCAGCAGGTTTGACAGCATCTGCGGAGAGGATATACTTTATTGTGCATTTTGAAGAACTTTAGAATTCAAACATTTAGTCATCTATTTTTCAGTTGTAAGGAACATCTTGCTGAATCGAATGATATGTGCTTGGTGCTAGTTTGAAATTGTTCTTGGAAAGTTTTCAGGATGGATGCTATTGATCTATATTGTACAGATACTGCTGAAAGTTTGAAACTGTATCCTCTGTAACCATGGAGCACTAACTCTGTTTGTCCTTCTCGACCAAGCAATGCTTCTGCCCTGGTTCCACTCTTAAGAATGCAATTGTGGTCAGACTATCTCCAGTAAGATTCTTCCTCAGGTGTCCCTTGGTCCATTCCACCCCCTCTTCCTCAACTACATACTGCTGCTCGGTGATTTCATCAAAGAGATGGAATCAGGTTATATGAACAATGACAACAGCCAGCCCCATCTCTGTTGGCTCTTCACTGACTTCTGTATTGTCAGCTTTCTTATCCAATTCTGGATGAGCTGCAACTTCCACTACTGTAACATTGAGAAGATCACGGACAGTGTCTCAACCCCTGCCGCTATCTTCGGCTCCTCACTACTGAATTTCTGTGCCCACCCGCCACCAACACTATCCAAGCAGAACCTGCTTGCATTCTCTGTTTCTCAATACGCCTGGAGCTGAGCAGTGCCTCTGTAACATTGCCCATTCTCTGTGCCCACCCTTTCCTCAGCTCATCTACTGAGGAACCCCTCATCCCATGTTTTTGTGACCTCCAGACCCAATTATTCCAAGCTCTGCTGCCTGGCCAGTGACCCATCATAAACATCAACTTATTTAAAGTCTGCTTCCTGTATCCTATCCCTCACAGAGTCCATTCAACCATCACCCCTCTGCTTGCTGATCAACATTGGCTTAGACCCTTCAAGATTAAAACGTTTAAACCCTTTCATAGTCTTTTTCTTCCCTATCTTTAACCGTTTCCAGTCTGACAACATTTTGAGAGCTTTGCATTCCTCCAACTCTGTGAGAGCTCTCATTCCCGACTTCCTTACCACACCATTGCTGGTGGCAGCCTCCTATCTCATAAGACTATGGTATGTGCCATGGTGGTCAACTCTGTGTTAAGCATCGCCTGGTGTGGCACAGGAGTCCACCCTGGCATGACAGTTTCTGCCACAGAAGACAGTGGGCTGAGAAGGTGCAGGATTTGCTGCCCTGTTTTTTCTCTGGTCCCTCTTCTCAGGCAGCTGAGCTTTTCATTTCTGCTCGTCTCTTCCAATTCCCTTCCAAATGGTCAACCTGCAGAAGTCACGGCTACCAGCGACTGTCTCCCAGTTGTCAGTGTCAGTTGTCCGCCCTCTTCATATCTCACTTCCAGGTGTCCTTGTAGTGGAGATATGGACACCCAGGAGGTCGTGACCCAGTAGCAAATTCACCGTACAGAAAGTCTTTGGTTATAAAGTCAACATCCATCTGATGAACATGGCTGAGCCAGAGGAGATATCATTGGTTTAGTAATGAGTGTATGCTGATGGAATTAGCAAGCACCAAGACCTCTTAGTTGGTGACCTTGACCTGCCAGGAGATGCTGAGGATACGCCTGAGACAGCGAAGGTGGAAACTGTTCACCGATTACCCCTGCCAAGCAAATGTTGTTAGGACTGCCAGGACTCACCACTGCAGAGGAGGCTCATTAGACTCAGCAGTTTGGTGTTCTCACTCTGATTGCTGTTGTTCCACACCATCAGCAGCTTTGTCTTCAGTTGTCCTGGCTCAATGCTCTGGAATTCCCTCCCAAAAGTTTGGTGCCGTGCTACTCATCTCATCTTTTGACCTTCCTCAAAACCTATCTGTTCTATTGAGTTTTTAGTCACCTTTCTAATATCTCCTCACCATCTCTGAAGTCCCTGGGGATGTTCTTCTATTTTATAAGGCTTACATAAATGCAAATTGTTGGTCAACAGGCTCCATTGGATGGCTATTATGGCTTGTAATTTAGGACGATACTGTACATTCACAGGAACATACATTTTGTTATATACAGTGTTACCTAGACTTAGTTCCTCTGGTCCCATGTGGGACAATGGGCAGCACTACCCTTTCAGCAGCCCTGGTCCATAGCAATTTCTTTCACTCCAGCCCAGGTGGCGTCCTGCTCTTGAAGGTTATCCTTAAGTGTTCTCCGCCAGCTCTTCTTTGACTGGCCCCGTCGTCCATTCTGCTACCACTGTGGCAGGGCGTACGTCTGGGAGGCGAAATATGTGTCCTACCAGCCTTAATTGTCTCTCTCTGTCACGATGTCCCACAAGCACTTCTGACCAGTCTTCTGTCGTATTTTTTCATTGGTGATGCAGCCTCTGCATGTGATGGCCAGGATGTTAAGTAGGCAGCACTGGTGAAAAAAGTCCAACTGCTGTTCTCTTCTATGTCACGCTGGCATAGATTGTGGTTGGCACCACTATGGACACATAGAGTCATAGTTTCATGGCTATGTTGATGTTGGATGCCCAGACCGTGTGGAGCCGTTGGAAGACCATTGCTGTTTTGCTGATTCTTGTGCGAACATCGATCTCTACATCACCCTCCCTGGAGATGTTGCTTCCTAGGTAGGGGAAGTGGTCAATGTCCTCTGTGTTCTGTTACCCGATGGTGATGGGAGGCCCTTGTTGCTATCTGTCCACCCATCACCATCTTTGTTTTCTCACAGCTGATGTGTAGACCAACATTGGTAGCGCTACTCTCAAGACTGGTGGTCATGTCATAGAGCACGCATGATTCTTCGGCCAGCGGAGTGATGTCACCTGTGAAAATCAGGTCCATCAACCGATCGTGTTGCCATGGGATACCAAAGTTTGCACCCACCACTGCCTTCCTCATGATGAAATCAATAACCAAGTGGGAAAGGAATGGGGTGTGTATGCAGCCTTGCCTTCCTCCTGGGATGATTTTGCAGGAGTCCGTGCTGGTCTTGACGCAGCAGCTGGAGTCGCATTAAAAAGCTTAGTGTTAATAAACCACTGTGGGATGCTGTACTGCCTTCCGATGTACCAGAGTGACTGCCGATGGATGCTATCAAAGGTCTTCTTGAAATCAATGACATTGATAACGAGTGGCTTCTGATACTCTACACTCTGCTGATTTAAAATAATTCTTTCATGGGATGTGGGTGTCGCTGGCAAGGCCAGCATTTGCTGCCTAATCGCCCTTGAACTGAGTGGTTTGCTAGGCCATTTCAAAGGGCAGTTAATAGTCAACCACTGTGGGTCTGGCACCACATGTAGGGCAGACCGGGTAAGGACATTAGTGAACCAGAGTGAATCAGGTGGGGTTTTATGACAATCGATGGTAGTTTCATGGTCGCCATCATTGCATTCAAATTCCACCAGCTGCCGTGGTGGGATTTGAACCCTTGTCCCCAGCACATTAACCTAGGCCTCTGGATTTACTAGCCCAGTGACATAACCACTATGCCACCATCTCACCATGTTCCTGAGTATAGATATCTGCTCACTGCATAATCTGCCAACCTGGAAACCTGTTCTTCACGAGGGGTACTGTCTACTTCTGCTTTCATTCTGTTGAGGAGCACAATGCTGAAGACCTTGCAAGGTACTGACAGCAGTGTTGTGCCCCTCCAGTTGTTGCAGTCACTGATGTTCCCTTTCTATGGCAGCTTGACTCCTTGCCTTCAGTTGTCCAGGACATCCTTTGCAATCCAGATCTTGTTGAACAGGTCTGTGAGCTCTGTTGTGACGGTGTTCTTGCCATGTCTCAGTAGCTCTGCTGGTATCTTGCCAGTCCCAGGCGTCTTTGTTCTCCAGGCTCTGGATGGCTCTTTGGACCTCTGATATCCCAGGTTGATGTTCAGCTGTTGAGCTGCAGTGCTGCCATTGAACTCGAACGTGGAGCTGCATTTGGCTGATTGAGGATCTACCAAAGTGTTCCACCCACCTTGCCTCCTGCTCCTTGTCCGTCAATAGTGTCCCATCGTCCTTGCCCTTGATTGGTACAGTGGCATTGCTTCTTGTACCAATCAGTTCCCGTATGATCCTGTGCAGTGTCTTAGAGTCATTTGGATTTGCTGCCATTTGTTGCCTCCCTGCTTATTAGCTCTATCCATCCTCATATGTCTCTCCTGCAGCTTTTCTTCACGGGATTTAATCCAGTCTCCTCTACTTCTCATCGTCGCCTTGCCTTTTTTCAATGTTCTCTTCCTGGCCCTCTTGATTTTCACCAGCTTTTTTCAACTTCCATGTTGGGTCGATGATCCATCGTTCTTGGTTGGTTCCTCTCCTCTGTCCGATGGTGACTTCTGCCCTCTCATTAATCCTTCTTTTGGAAATTTCCCACTGTTTCTCAGTGTTGCCCGTCTTCATTAGTACTTCAAATCTGTTGGAGAGGACTAGCCAGAAACTGTCCGACATGTCCTTGTTCTTCAGTTTCTCGGTTGCAAAGGGTGATTGTGGCTTCGTGGTTGATGCCTCCTTCAGCATCAGGTTGATCTTGCCTAACACGAGGTGGTGGTCTCACCCTACATCAGCACCACGGCAAGTCCAGGCATCTTGTAGGGATGTCCTCCATCTGCTGTTGATGCAAATATAGTCAATCTCGTTCAAGGTGTTACCATCTGGTTGTCCCTGTGTTTGAAGACGGTATTCCCAATCCTGAGCCCATTGCTGTTGCAGAAAGCCAGAAGACACTCGCTGTTGCCATTCAGGATGCTTGCTGACCCACGTGGCCCGATCATACTGTTCAGTCCTTGCTGGTTGCCATCAAATTTAGCAGTGAGGTCACTGATCAGTAGGTTAATATCCATAGCTGGGTGCCTTGTCCAGTGTGTCCTGCAATTGGTGGTAAACTTCTTCTTTCTCCTCCTCTGTGTCTGCTTTGTTGGTGCATGAACTTGCATGACAGTGACTTTGGTGTACGTTGTGTGGAATCTGGCGATGATGATTTACTGGCTTCCATCCAACTAAGGCTTATGTTGAGCATGTGTTGAGTATGAGGTGAACTCCATGGGTGTGGTGTTCCTGCTTGCCTTGATTAGAGGATTGTCGTGCCCTCACTGTTGATTTGTCTTTGGCCGGCCTATCATATCTTGTTGATGTCTAAGATGTCAAGTTGATAGGTTCTCATTTCTCGCAGCATCTGGAACATCTTCTCATGCTGGAAGAGCGTTTGGACATTCTAGGTGCCGATTCTGGTGATAGTTTTGGCGTTGAAGATTGGGCTTGTCAAGGATTGGAATTACTTCGACTTTCATCTAATCCCATTATACATGCATCCTTCAATGTGCTGTCCTTTCTTTACTGTGGTTTGCTGTCTCCTCCTTGCTGTTTCTGTAGCAGTGATGCGTCTTTACAGGGTGAGGTGCGAGCTACGCGCCCAACTGGTCGTCTTTTCCAACCAGGCTTGGGACTGGCTTCAGCAGAGTACAGCAATGACAGAGTTTTAAAGGAGAACTTATATGAACAGCAGATGTGACCAGTATAATCTGATTAATTTGTAGTGAGTATAATAGCTACATTTAGGTGTGTCATGACGTGCATCAGATTTATTTACTCCACAGTCGTCACTGAGGATTGTGTTTAATGGCGCTCCTGGTATGGGAATGAGCCAGTTAGTCAAAAGGCTCAGTGATGGATTCCAGGTCTGTGTTGAGTTAGCTGATTTCTGCTAAAATTTCCCTCAGTGTCCCTGAACTAGGAAGAGGAAAAATCAGCCTGGGCACCTACTCTGATTGTTAATGGCCCTTGTCAGAAAGTATGTGCGTCTTTCAACTTAAGAAGCAAGATAGAGGGAGGATTCTGCTTCATGATCTTTGTGGCTGTACCCTTCCCTCTTCACTATCGATTGTACCAGACAATTCACTCTGTCTGATTTCAAACTAATTCATTAGATGGTCATTTGCTGCTCTCCTGCTGAAAAACAAGTTCATTTTTGCACACATTGATAAAGAATTCCATTTTTGGAAATGTTTTTGACACAGAGATAAAAGCAGGAGTTTGTTAAACTTTGACAAACATTTTCCTAATGTTACATTCAGGAATTTAAATGAGCCTCTCAATACATCATTGGCTGAGAACTCATTGTTAGATGTATGGTGCTTTAGTGACCTGGTTCAAATCTCTTTGCATGGTGGCATTGCTTTAGAAGTTGCAAGAAGAAAATCTGTAACTGGGGACAGCTTCATGATGCATGACCCTGAGCTACAAACATGTGAGGTGGGCTATTTCAGTTAAATCCAGTCAAGCTCTTTCCAGATCTGTGAAGGCTGCACAATTCCTAATTTTCCAAAGCCTCCTATTTCACCTGCCACTGAGTTTTCAAGGGGCAGTCACATAATTATTTTACTGCAGCATTTTAAAGTTTAATTTAAATGTTTCAGAATAAGTTGCCTTCGTAGTAATGTGACGTTGTGTGGTCAATCCCTGTGTTATCAGTTACGTGAAGTGATTTAATGATTTTTAGACTGGAATTGTAGGTTGGTGTGATACCTCTCCACAATTATACCACTTCTGAGTTGCTGCTTCAATCATTCAGTGACTTTACTTTCCTAGATTAAATGTTAAAGTGAGTTATGACAGTGCCAAATGAATATACAATGATACTTTACCAATGAGGAAAACTGTTAATAACAATTGAAATAAAATGTAAATTCTGGAATTCCACCCCCATACCTCTCCGCCTTTCAACACTGCATAAAATCTATCTGCTTGACCAAGCTTTTGGTTAGCTGTCCAAATATCTCTTTATAAGGCTCTGTGCAAATCTTTGTCGGATAAAGCTCTTGCAAAGAGCCTTGGGAATTTTACTACATTAAAGGTACGATATAAATGCATCTTGTTATTGCTGAAGCACAAGTGCAGCCAGGACATTTCAGGAGAAGGGCCTCCCTTTTACCAAGTCCGAAGTAGAACATGGTAAACCAGGGACTCGAGCAGAGCATGCAGTGGGCAGGAAATGTGGGATTGTGTGATGAGTTTTAAGGGCTGTTCTCCCTGGATTGACTGTGCCCACGCACACAGTTGGTGGATTGCTCTCAAAATCTTTGTCATCACAGGAACCTCAGTGTGCTTGTATTTCTGGAACAGCCTGAGTTACGAATGGTGGGTGTGCATTGAATGTGTTTGGCATCCAGCCAATGTGCACAAGCCCACGGAACAGAGGAAGTGGAAGTGTTGTAGCAGGCTTTAAAGGCTTGGGGCTGTTTTCGAGAGATACTTCAAGCATAGCTAATTGTGTCATTATGATGCCACAACTTTCCTGCTCAATTTTACATACATTTCTGTTCAATCTTTATTGCAGTAAGCAATTGAGTAAAATGTTTTCACATTTCCCAAACAACTTTAAGTTGATAGTCGTTTGATAGTACAGAACTTGAGTATTGTTGAAAAAGAGGCACGTTGAAGCTTTTTGTCTTGCACTCACCAGGACACTTCACAAGATTACGAGCATAAAGGGAAACAACAATTTATGCTGCATGAGAAGAGATGCTGATTGGTTGGCAAGTGGACTTTGACTGGTAGAGGCGTTGCCATGGAGAATGTACCAATTGATGGTGACTGACAGTTCACTGAAAGCATTGATGAAATTTAAATCAGGCAGCTTAACGCTGGTTGGTCAAGGTATTGCCCTGAGGAATGAGTCAGTGAATGTCTGTCACTTATTTTGTTGAACTGAAACAGACGCAATGTGTGTACATGTTCTTTCTGTGTACAAAGAACAGGGCCCCGTGTATTAATATATGTAGCTTCCAGTGCACGCAAATGCGCCACACTGCAAGCCCGACCGACAATCTTAAATTGGTTGTCAGTGTAATTTTTAATGCACTCAGGATTATTTAGCAAATGTTGTCCAATCACGGAATCACATCTGTGTTTTGAGTTTTGCAAGCACGGGCTGGTTTGGTATGGTCTGTACCCTGCATGTTGTGAACAGCAGCTGGGACATGCTGTTTGATACGATGTACCAGCCTTTGGGATCTATGGCCTACATACCTAGTATCACGCCAGCACTGAAATTCATATACCACATTACTCATTTGTGTGATAGGCAGGACGTCTTTTGGCTTGACGGCAGCATCCTGTTAGTGGCGAATATCACGCATGTTGCTATTGCATAGTAGCAGCGTGAAACACCTAGCTTGACCTGTTGCTCAAATTTTTGAGATACCCTGTCTTTCCAGGGTAATCTGAGGTAGACTGGACACTTCTCAGATCCAGAGGTGATGGCCTTAGGCCCATTCATGAGTTTGCTGCATGATATACAGTGCAAAATGATCTGATCAGGGTAGCCATAATCTCGCAGGATGCCTTTGATGTGCCCATTTCAGCATCAAATTTACATGGTGAGCAAATGGCTTGGGCCCTATCCCCAAGGTTGCCAATAAGACCCATCTTATAGTGTATAGAACTGTAGGAACCCCAACATGTATATTGACCAGTGATGGTAGGCTTGCGGTAGACTGCAGTAGAGAACCCCTGACAGATTTCTCAACTAGTACGTCAAGGAAGGGGAGTTCATTTGAGTGCTCCATTTCAAAGGTGAAGTTGAGCACAGGATGGAGCCCATTAAGACATATAAGGAAACTATTACATGAAGCTGCGGATTTAAATATAGTGAATGTATCATTCACATATCGGAAATATGCGAGGGGTAGGAGGTTAGGTATCATTCTGTCAAAGACACGTTCCTCATGGAACCCAACGAAGATGTTTGAGAGAGGTGGGTCTAAAGGGGATCCCATGGCAACACCATCTATTTGGGCATACATGGTGTCATTAAAACTGAATTCAACTGCACAAATTGCCAAGTTCATAATTTCACTGAATATTGACTTATACAATGGTGGCGGGCCTAGATTGCAATGATATAGTGCTGCAGCACAAATATCTATGGCTTCCTTTGGAGGAACATTGGTGAATAGGCTAGCAATGTGAAATGAGCACATGGACTCAGCATTGCTGTTGATATGCAAGTCCTGTATGGCCTTCAGTAGTATTCTTGCAAAGTGTCCTGATGAGAGCAATATGAAAAGCTTTGACATGTCTCCTTTTTCAGCAATACTCAACTTTACGTTGAGGCAGCAATATGTCCTGGTGCCACACCTTTATGGACAATTACTTCTAACCTTCAGAGAAAATGAAGTGATGCTGATCGTGGTCCCATCTTATCTGTGCTCGCTGTTTGGAAGAGCGATCCAATTAGTCGCATTCCTTTTGTATATCTCCATAGCTTAGCAAATTTCTTCTTTTCAAGGATATACCCAATTCCTTTTTGAAAGTTGCCATCTAACCAGCTTCTACCACCTTTTCAGGCAGTACATTCCAGATCACAATAACTCCCTACACTCTCCTAATTTCCCACCATTGAAACATCCTGCTTTAAGTGCAGTTTAGCGAGACTTTGGGTTCACAAACAAGCGTGCACAGAAGACACGTACAAGAAACTGCAATGCTGCATTGGAAAGATGCAGAACTGATATTCTGAATTGGCACACACTTTACCTGAGTTCTCAAGCCCAAAAAATTTTTATATCATCTGTGCACAACTCTGAACATCCTCTAATGTTTATTTTTTAAAATCATTCATGGGATGTAGGCATTGCTTGCTAGACCAGCATTTATTTCCTATCCCTAATTGCCCATGAGAAATTGGTGGTAACTTGCCTCCTTGAACCACTGCAGTCCATGTGGTGTAGGTGCTTCCACAGTGCTGTTAGGGAGGGAGTTCCAGGATTTTATTCCAGCAACAGTAAAGGAACAGTGATATATTTCCAAGTCAGGATGGTGTGTGGCTTGGAGGGGAACTTGGTTTTCCCATGCATCTGATGCCTTTGGCCTTCTTGGTGGTAGAGGTTGCAGGTTTGGAAGGTGCTGTCAAAGGAGCCTTGGTGAGTTGCTGCAGTATATCATGTAGATGGTACACACTGCTGTCACTGTGCGTCATTGGTGGAGGGAGTGAATGTTTATGGTGGTGGATGGTTTGGGTTTAAGAAAGGGAAATCATGCTAAACAAACCTGTTGGAGTTTTTTGAGGATGTAACTAGCAGAATAGATAAGGAGGAACCAATGGATGTGGTATATTTGGATTTCCAGAAGGCTTTTGATAAGGTCCCACACAAGAAGTTAGTAAACAAAATTAGAGCACATGGGATTGGGGGTAATTGGGGGGCATTGGATTGAAAACTGGTTAATGGATAGAAAACAGAGCTGGAATAAATGGGTCATTTTCAGGCTGGCAGGCTGTGACCAGTGGGGTATCGCAAGGACTACTGCTTGGGCCCCAGCTATTCGCAATTTATATCAACAATTTGGATGTGGGGATTAAATGGAATATTTCCAAGTTTACAGATGACATAAAACTAGGTGGAATTGTGAGTTGTGAGGAGGATGCAAAGTTGCTTCAAGGGGATTTGGAGAGGCTAAGCAAGTGAGCAAAAATTTGGCAGATGGAATACAATGTGAGGGTACCACTTTGGTAGGAAAAACAGAAATGCAGAGTATTTCTTAAATGGTGAGAGGCTGGGAAGTGTTGACTTTCAAAGGGACCCGGGTGCCCTTGTTCACGAGTCACTGAAAGCTAACGTGCAGGTACAGCAAGCAATTAAGAAGGCAAATGGTATGTTGGCCTTTATTACAAGAGGATTTGAGTTTAGGAGTAAAGATGTCTTACTGCTATTATACAGAGCCTTGGTGAGAGTGCACCTGGAGTATTGTATGCAGTTTTGGTCTCCTTACCCAAGGAAAGATATACTTGCCGTAGAGGGAGTGCAACGAAGGTTCACCAAAAAGACTAAATAGATTGCGCCTTTATTCTCTGGAGTTTAGATGAATGAGAGGTGATCTCATTCAAACATACAAAATTCTTACAGCGCTCAACTGGGTAAATGCAGGAAGGATGTTTCCCCAGGTGTCTAAGTCTAAGCTTCTTGAGTGTTGCTGGAGCTGCATTCATCCAGACAAGTGGGGAGTATTCCATCACACTCCTGACTTGTGCCTTGTAGATGGTGGACAGGCTCTGGGGAGTCAGGAGGTGAGTTACTCGCCTCAGGATTCCTAGCCTCTGACCTGCTCTTGTTGTACTTATATGGCTGGTCCAGTTCAATTTCTGCTCAATGGGCATGCTCAGGATGTTGATAGTGGGGTCTTCAGTGATGGTAATGCTATTGAATGTCAAGGGGGGATGTTTAGATTGTCTCTTGTGTGGCACAAATGCCATTTTTTTTGCTGTTGTTGAAAGTTTATTGAAAAACTTCAAGAAGAAAATTGACAACTTGACACAAGTTAGACTGACAAAAACTCAACTACTTTTATAACAATTGTCTCTCGAAGCTAAATTCTGCATTTGTGTCCTCCCACTGGGGTGCTTTGCCAGTTGGGAGCATGCATCACAATTTGGTGTGCGACTGGTTAACCTGCAACTGAGGTTCCACGTCCTCCAGTTGACATTTGAGAAATTTCTGCTTAGGCTACTTCTTTCTTTGGTTGGGGACGTGGCAAGGGCTAGGGGGGCATGGAAAGAGACTGGAGCCTAAAGGCTAGAATCCAACCTGCTGGCAGCATGTTTAGAAAGCAAGAGGCAAAATTAATGGTGGCTGCAGAGAAGTCTAAAGCTCATCTGCCATTTAGTACATTGGAATGCTGATGAGCAGCTTGGGAGGGCCAAAAATGGAATGAAGGAAACAATGGAGTAATCTAGAAGAGGAAAATAAAGTTCCACAATCATAGCTGGTCAGTGTTGAGGTGAAAATGACCCTATTTGTGCTGTCCGCACTGTGTGTGCATCAGCTGTCTGGAATGCAGAAGGAATGTTATCAGGATATATGCCTACCATTCCATTTGAGACCTGTTTCAGAGCCCTTTCAATTGATTCACTGCACTGTTTTTCACACTGACATGATGAAGCCTTTTTTGTCTGTTTCAATTTTACTACACCATGGCTGAGAAAATTCTTTTAGTGGAGATCTCCACGTTTGACGGTTGAAGACTAAAAGTGCTTTTACTTTGTGGCTTGAAGACACCTAGCTGGAACCCCTATCAAATAGAAACTCTTTCTGGGTGATGGTTTTATCACAAACCTGTTAAGCGAGTTCTTGTTTGCCACAGTTTGTCCAGAGTTTTTCATTGTAAGTTGGCAGTGACAAAGGGCTCATAAAGACTGCACTATTGGCAATGCAAACAAACCCAGGGTCAGCTATTCTTTAAATAGTGTGATATGCTCTGAGGATAAACGTTAACCCTTTAGAAGTAAAATGAACTTAGATATTTGTACGGTGTGATCTCATGTGAAATTTGTACATTTATTTTTAGCTTCCTTATCCCTGGCATTTACACCAAGGATATTGTTAAGCATATACTCCTTGTTCTGAATACCTGTAATTCCAGTTTATGTGCAACAATTAATATTCAGAGCAGGTTGACCCACATATTACCTTGTGCAAAATGCACCTGCCCAAAATTATTTCATTCTTTTCTCATGCTTATACAATATGACCTGCAGAAAATAATGAGTCTGCTTATTAAGCACATCAGTGCTTAATTTGAAATGTTGTCAGCTATGGGTGACTGATCTTGTAAAATGGCTGCTGTTAAATTTCTGGACTGGTTCCTTTATTTCCCTCATTATGGAGTGGAATTTAAAACTATATATACAATCGCTGTTGCATTGAGAGCACATGCTCATGATCAACCTTCCAGTTTAGAGACACCAATTGGCGCAGTTCAATTTTATTTTAGAATTTAATTATAGAAAATCCCTATATTTATGATTGATTTGGACAGCAATTGCATTATCAGAGTTTAATAAATATGTTGCGCTTGAATGGCAGTGCAGCTGCACATATCAGCACTGATTAGCAGTTGTTTCATTTTGTTTGGCAATTCCTCGAGTTTGATTTTATCTGCTTACAGTAGACATCGCAAATCTCAGTTTGCCCATGATTCAAAACTGCAAATTGCATTGCAGTGCAAGAATTTTTATAAAGCAGAAGTCTGTGTTAAACTAGTTGCGAGATCCTGAATTTTTATAAATGAAATTTTGGAGTTGTAGGTACTGCAGCTTTCTATAATATAATTATCATTTGGGAAGCCTTATCTTAAACAAAAAGCGAGCCAGTTGAAATAGGGGGATAAATTTTACAGGCCACCTGCAGGTGGGAAAGCTGGTGGGTGGACCCATAAGTTTGGCCTCTGGCCCGCTCGCCCCTTCCCCAGCTCACCATGATTTTACATGTGGCTGAAGAGGTGTTGGATGGGTTGCCTGTCGTGGTCCAATTGAGGCCCTCAAGTGAGCTATCAAGGGCTTCATCCCTCCGCCGCCCTCATTTAATGGGCAGTGGGAGAGGCCGGTGCTAAACATGTAGCCTGGCAGGTTTGATTCTGTGGGCTGCTGGCCAATTATGGGGTGCGGGGGGTGGGGGTGCCCTTTGTCAGGCCCTGGGGCCAATCAGAGGTCCCTTCCCACAGTTTTGTCTCCCCACGTCCAGCCCTCCACCCCTACTCTGTCCAGCATACCCCCCCACTCCATCTTGCCGGGGTCTTTCAGCCTTGCCCTAGCGAGATCCTGGACGTATCCGAATGTCCGGGTCCATACTCCTTGGCCTACCTGTAATACTGGCAGTGGCTACCACTCCTCGTGGCACTGCTGGTGTGCAGAGCAAGTGGCCTCCAATTGGCCAGCAGCTGTATGAAGCGCCACTTCCTCCTGAAGGCGGACATAAGTCCCACCTTGTACTAATTAAAGGACCACTGTCCAAAAATTAATGCGGGGTGAGCTGGCTAAGCAGAGGCAGACTTGCCTCCAAAATTTACGCTGGGGTGCGAGAGGCTGCCCTCAGCCTATAATCCAGCCCAGAAAAACTGGCAAAAATTTCAGCAATTAATGAATGAGTTATTTAACTTTAAAACATTCTTTAAATTTCAAGTGGTCTTCAAATTGTTCAGAGCAGTAACATAATTCTTAATAGAGCGTGTACTGGAGGTGCAGTGATAGAGTATTTGTACAATAATGTTACGTAGAATTACATTGATGTTACAATGTGGAAACAGATCATTTGGCCCAACCGGTACCTGTTGTTGTTATCCTCCTTGTGAGTAGTCCTCTTCTCATATGCCAGTCCCGCACCCATCACCCATCTATCCCCATTACCTTCAACCACCTATTTAATTGATTCTTAACTGACTCTGCTTCAATAACTAACTCCAGTGGAGGAATTTTATGCAGCCTGCAAGAGCAGGAAACCTGGCGTGTGAGCTGACTGAATTAGGCAGGAGCTGCAATTTCAATTTCCTGACAGTGGATTGAGATGCAAAAATGAAGTTAACGTGTCAGGCCTCACGTTGTCTGTGGTGGCTTCATCCTTGTGATACTTTTGCATGCCATGAATACTCGTGGGTGTAAGACTTTTCAAAATTACATTCTACCTTCAAGATAAAGTCAGGTGCCCACGAGAACCTTGCCAGTAAGAGGTGCACGATCAGTGATTGGGGACTTCGGCCTGAATGAGATAGAGGCCGAGTGAGTATATTTGGGAATTTGGTTCAAGTGGGAATTCGGTGCATAGGGGGAAAGAGGGGCGTTAGGTAAGGTTTACTACAAGAAGTGTGACTTAGAATCGAGCGCTGGGAGTTGGGTAACTAAGGGAGTTAGGGAAGAATGGGAAAGAGGTGCTCTTTTGCTTTCTGCTTTCTAACTTTCTCAGCCTTCAGCAAGTGGTTGTGCTCTGCTACAGGAGAAGAAGCTAGTTATTTGGTGAGTATCTGGTAAGTGACCAAGGTTTATTCTATTCCTAAGGTTCAAAATAGTCTAGCAAATGGTGGTCAGGTTAATAAAATATATAAAAACAAAAGTAAAATATATAATTGAATAAAATAATTAAATAGTTCATTAGAACACATTAAGGATGTCAGGACAAGTGATGTGTTACAGCTGCAGCATGTGGGAGCTCCTGGATGCCAGGTTGATCCAGGACAAACACATCTGCAGTAAGTGTTTGAAATTAGAGTAGCTTCAGCTCAGAGTTTATGAGCTGGAGGCTGAACTACAGACACTGCAAAACATCAGGGAGGAGGATAGTTACCTGGATTCTTTGCCCCAGGAGGCAGTCACGCCTCCTAGGACAGGGTGTCCTGCTTTGGTCAGTGGTCAGGGATAGGAGAGTGTTACTGTGAGTGAGGCAGATAAGGGGACTTAGAGGGCAGGAGCACAGGAGTGTGAGCCTCTGCAATTGTCCAAGCGGTTTGAGGTTTTTTCAGCTTGTTTAGAGGAGAGTGGGGGCTGCAGGGTGGATGAGCTAACTGGCCATGTCATCGTGGTGCAGGAAGCCATTCAAGTTGGGTGAGCAAAAAGGAATGTGGTGGTAGTAGTGGATAGTGTAGTCAGAGGGATTGACACCATTCTCTGCAGCAAAGAGTGGGAGTCCAGATGACTGTGTTGTCTGCCCAGTGCCAGGGTGCGGGATATATGCTCGGAGCTGGAGAGGGACTTACAGTTGGATGGAGAGGACCCAGTCGTCATGGTCCATGTACATACCAACGACATAGGCAGGACAAAGGAGGTTCTGCATAGTCAGTATGAGGAGCCTGGCTCCAGATTAAGAAGCAGAACCTCAAAGATCATAATCTCTGGATTATTACCTGAGCCATGTGCAAATTAGCACAGGACAAATCAGATTAGGGAGATGAATGTGTGGTTAAAGACTGGTGTGGGAGAAGTGGGTTCCAGTTCCTGGGACGCTGGCACCAGTACTGAGGAAAGTAGGATCTGTATTGTTTGGATGGTCTACACCTGAACCGTGCTGGGATTGGTGTTCTTGTGAGCCGCATAATAGGGAAGTGGAGAGGGTTTAAAACTAAATATTGGGGGCAAGGGATCAAATTTGGGAAGATGTGGTAAATCAAAGAGCAGACACAAGACCAAAGAAAAAGGTTTTATTATAGGAAATGAAAAACAGACCATGACGGGAAGGGATAGAAAGTACAAATCTAACAGTAAATTGACAGATTAAACTAGAGGTTATAAAAAGGATATAAGGATAAAACTAAAAGCTCTGTATCTGAATGCACAAAGTATTCGAAACAAAACCGATGAACTGAGAGCGCACATAGAAATGAATAATTACGATTTGATAGCCATTATGGAGACACGGCTGCAGGAGGACACGGGCTGGGACCTGAATATTGAAGGGTACAGGATAATTAGGAAGGACAGGAAGCGAGGAAAAGGTGGAGGGGTGGCTCTGTTAGTTAATGATGGTATTAGCACAATAGAGAGGGATGACCTAAGTTCAGGAAATGGTTTGGTTGAGATGAGAAACGGTAAAGGCAAGAAGTCTCTTGTGGGAGATGTGTACAGGCTCCCTAATAGTAACCGCATGGTAGGGTTGAGCATAAAGGAAGAAATAATTGGAGCTTGTCAGAAAGGCACAGCGATAATCATAGGAGATCTTATTTTACATATAGACTGGAAAAGTCAGATGGGCAAAGGTAGCCTAGACGTGGAGTACATTGAATGTTTTCGGGATAGTTTCTTACAACAACATGTTCTGGAGCCAGTCAGAGAGCAGGCTACACTAGACCTGGCATTGTGCAATGAGATGGGATTAATTAATGATCCCATAGTCAAGACGCCCCTACGTAGCAGGGACCATCATATGCTTGAATTCTACATTCAGTTTGAGGGAGAGAGGGGTGGGTCTGAGAATAAGAGCAGAATTTTACATTCGTCAGGCAGGCTTGGTGGGAGGGGGTGGTCGTGAACGTGACTGCTGCCTGCGATCGGTTCCGCACCACCATTTTATGCGGGCGGGCCAATTAAGGCCTGCTCAGCGTAAGAAGCGAGAAGGGGCGGGCAGGGGCGGAAGCTCAATGTCCACTGGATCCAATGGCGACCCGGCGGCTGATTCAAAAGCGGCCGCGGCAGCCAGGCAAAGGTTGCCATTGACTCGGAGGACCCTCCTTATGGAGAACCTCAGTGATGAATCACGGCAGTCCGGAGGGCAGGTTGACAGGACAGTCGGCCCCTCGTTTTTCTGACGGGTGTCTCGCTGCCCTCCTGGAGGAGGTGGCAGCACGTAGAGATATACTTATTCCCAGGGCAGGGAGGAGGAGGCCCCCCCACCTCACCAAAAATGCCCGGGAGGAGGTGGCATCCAGGGTGAGCTCCCATGATGTGGTGGGGCGCACATGGGTGCAGTGCTGTAAGCGCTTCAATGACCTCCCGCGATCGGGAAGGGTGAGTACTGTGTTGGCATGGGTCACTTAGCACAGCGGTTAGGAGCGGCCCCCCAGCACAAACACACACACACACACACACACACACACCCCCCCGTGGTGCTAAGTATAACTTTAGCAGTTTTCGGGTGTGCAGAGCAGAGGCATTGTAAGGTCAAAAGGCAGCTGCAAGCCTCCAACTGGCTCCACAGGAACCAAAGTGAAAAGAATCTCATTTTGAATTTGTAAGGTGAAAATGCTTTGCCTGGTGTTTGGTTAAGTCTATGGGTTGCTATTGCCTTAATGGAAATTAGTTTGGGAATTTGTTAAAAATTATGATAGTAGTAATTTGTAGCCATGTGTGTATATATATTTTAATCTGTGTAAATTAAGAAAATGCTTCATTTAGTGTAATGTAAAAGCTGGAGAATTGGCCTGATTCCTGAATTTAGAGTCACATCTCAAACATAACACTTAAAATTATAGGTTATGGCAGTTGTTTAAAGTTTCCTTCTAGGATTTTTAAATAACTCAGCTTTAACAACTGCATCGGTCATAACAAAAGCTAATTGCAGAAAATAAAAGCTCATGGTGTAAGGGGTAACATATTGACATGGATAGAAGATTGGCTAGATAACAGGAAGCAGAGAGTAGGCATAAATGGATCTTTTTCAGGTTGGTAAGGTGTAATGGGTGGTGTGCCACAGGGATCAGTCCTGGGACCTCAGCTGTTTACAATTTAGAGAAATAACTTAGATGACAGGGTTGAAGGGATGGTTGCCAAATTTGCTGATGACGCAAAGATAGGTAGAAAAGTAAGTTGTGAAGAGGAAATAAGGAGGCTACAAACAGGTATTGATAGGTTAAGTGAGTGGGCAAAGATCTGACAGATGGAGCTTAATGTGGGAAAATTGTCCCTTTTGGCAGGAAGAATAAAAGAGAAGCTTATTATCTAAATGGTGAGAGATTGCAGAGCTCTGAGATGCAGAGGGACCTGGGTGCCTCAGTGCGTGAATCACAAAAGCTAGTACGCAAGTCCAGCAAGTAACTAGGAAAGCTAATAGAATGTTATCAGTTATTGTGAGGGGAATTGAATACAAAAGTAGGGAGGTGAAAGGTCCAAGGAATACTCTGGTACAAAATTTCAACATTCGGATTCCAGATGCAATTTTCAAGTGGTTCCTTTATGACGCATGCGAGGAGCAAACGCTGGGCAATCCAGGCGCTTCTCCACCGAGGTTCAAATGAGCACAGTTTATGTCTTTTATTATCAATTACAACTTAATGGTATTAGTTAGACAAAGGCCACAGCACAATGACCCCCCCTGGTGGGCTGATAATTATGTTCTTGTACAGTGCAGAGACTAAGCATTGTCCTTTTTGAAACAAAAACAGAAATACCTGGAAAAACTCAGCAGGTCTGGCAGCATCGATGGAGAAGAGTACAGTTGACGTTTCGAGTCCTCATGACCCTTCAACAGAACTAAGTAAAAATAGGAGAGGGATGAAATATAAGCTGGTTTAAGGTGGGGTGGGGGGGTGCTGGTTGTAGGGATAAGCAAGCAGTGATAGGAGCAGATAACCAAAAGATGTCACAGACAAAAGAACAAAGAGGTGTTGAAGGTGGTGGTATTATCTAAAAGAATGTGCTAATTAAGAATGGATAGGACAAGCAAGGTACAGATAGCTCTAGTGGGGGTGGGGTGAAATAAGACTAAAAGGGCAAAAGAGGTATAGATTTAAAAATAATGGAAATAGGTGGGAAAAGAAAAATCTATATAAATTATTGGAAAAAAACAAAAGGAAGGGGGAAGAAACGGAAAGGGGGTGAGGATGGAGGAGAGAGTTCATGATCTAAAATTGTTGAACTCAATATTCAGTCCGGAAGGCTGTAAAGTGCCTAATCGGAAGATTAGATGCTGTTCCTCCAGTTTGCGTTGAGCTTTACTGGAACAATGCAGCAAGCCAAGGACAGACATGTGGGCAAGAGAGCAGGGTGGAGTGTTAAAATGGCAAGTGACAGGGAGGTCTGGGTAATGCTTGCGGACAGACCGAAGGTGTTCTGTAAAGCGGTCACCCAGTTTGCGCTTGGTCTCTCCAATGTAGAGGAAACCGCATTGGGAGCAACGAATGCAGTAGACTAAGTTGGGGGAAATGCAAGTGAAATGCTGCTTTGTCCTTTTTGAAGATGGCTATCAGACGGTGCGAAATGGCCTTCACCATTTCTTGATTGAGTTATCCCATGTCCCCGCCCGTGTGTGTGTCTCCCATTTCCTAATTGCAAATTTACAGCTGAGCCCTTTGTACAAGTTTTTAGCTCTCATGTAAGGCTGTGATTGTCTGTGTATGCTTTGGTGCCCTAGCTGCTGGTCCTGGCTAGCACTTTAAAATAAATCCAAATTTTCTGCATCTTCAGCCGTTATGTTTCAGTGGTACAAGGCACTAGTGAGAACACAGCTGGCGTATTGTGTACATTGTTGCTCACCTTATTAAAGAAGGATGTAAATGTGTTGGAAGCAGTTCAGAGAAGATTTACCAGACTAATGCCTGGAATGGGTGGGTTGTCTTATGAGGAAAGATTGGACAGAGTAGGCTTGTATCCGCTGGAGTTTCGAAGAGTGAGAGATGACTTGATTGAAACATATAAGATCCTGAGGGGACTTGACGGTGGATGTGGAGAGGATGTTTCCCCTTGTGGGAGAATCTAGAACTAGAGGTCACTGCTTAAAAATAAGTGGTCACCTATTTAAAACATAGATGAGGTGAATTTTTTCCTCTGAGGGTCATGAGTCTTCAGAACACTTCCTGAAAAGGTAGTGGAAGCAGAATCTTTGAATATTTTTAAGGCAGAGGTGGATAGATTCTTGGAAGCAAGGGGGTGATAGCTATCGGGGGTAGGTGGGATGTAGATTTCAGGTTACTGTCAGATCAGCCATGATCTTATTAAAAGACTGAGCAAGCTCCAGGTGCTGACTGGCCTACTTCTGCTCCTCGTTCATATGATCGTTGTGGCACCTGGTTCACGTCTTTTTTAAAGTGGTATGCACCAATCGGCTTTGTGCAGTTGTGTTTCCCTAGTTGAGCTCTAGGGCACAATGGGGCACAGGAGAATGGTAGCTTTCATGGAGGTTCAGGAGTGGAAAGGGCAAGTTGGATGAGGGGGTGTTGAGAGTTGGGATAGAAAGGTTGTGGGTTTGCGGTCATGGAGGAGTGGAAGACGGATACAAGTGAAGAAAGAGGGTGGGATCGGGGCCTTGGAGGGGTGAAATGGTAAGGGCTCAGCATCCTGGTTGTGTAGGGCTGGGTAGTGGGGACATTCAGTCAAGGTAAGAAAATGAAGGCCCTAAGTACAGGGTCAGTTCTGTCCACATGTGGGTCCATCTCAGGATGTTGGCTGGCAGAGTTCTGACAGGGCATTGAGTTTACCTTCAACATTTCAATTATCTCGGTTAAAAGTGATCTCAGAAAATGTCCTTCACAATGCTTTGAAAGGAGGGCCAACTGAGCCTGCAAGTTCAAACATGTCCCACAGAGTGGCGAGTACAACACTGGATACTATTAGTTCAGTAAAGGGTGAACCAAAGAACACAATAAAGGGGAAATGTCTCTAACTTACCTGTAACCATTAATGCATATGCCGACCATGAGGTGTGACTAAGCTAGTCTCAACAAATAATGATGATGCACACGTGAGTAAAGTGAAACCAATGTAATGTGAATTATCTACAAGTGAAATTTAAATTTGTAAAACACTTGTGTGCTCTCAGGGGTTGGGCAGGAAAGATGTGGCCGTGATGCAGAGTCTCCCTGTTTGATCAGGAGGCTCTTTGATAGCTCGCCCATAACTGCAGCGTTGTTCACTGATGACAGGCTTCACCACTGAAAAGCTTCCTCGCCCCGGAATCACGTGCATCTCCTATGCGTACCACCGATACTTTAAATTTTATTTGCAATCACGTGGACAATGAGAAAAAGCAAGAGGGCGGAAGTGGTGCACATTCCTGGTTCTGCCATCGGGAACAGCATGTCACTGAGAAGGTTCAGCCCCCATAGTGCATTCCACACCCTCATAACTCTTCTGGGGGAAAATTATTCCTCATGCTTTAGTGTTTTAAATCACTTACATTTAATTATGTATCTCACTGTCAATTTCTTAATCACAGGAAACAGTCTTTCTATTAACTCTGTCCCACCAGAGTAAACACTTCTATGATACCAATTCATAATCTCCGTTCTAACAAAAAAAGAGCCCTCATTTCCCAGTTGTCTCTTTATATTAATTTTTCATTGTACAAGGCAGCATCCCAGTGAATCTGTATTGTACCATCTCCATTGCCTCAGCATATTTTCAGTTGTGTGATGCCCAAGGTTAGGATTTTCTGTCTGGGTCCCTAAATCACCCTGCAGCCGGGGTGGGGTGGAGGGGGTATTACTTCGAGCCCTCCCCCCCCCCCCCCTAACTTAATTGGCCCGGAGATGGGCTCACTGTCCATCTAAAGACAACAGGCAGGCTCTTGAAGTTGGTGAGCCAACCATAGGCCTCCTAGCTTGAAAGGATCAGTAGACTGCTGTGGAAGGTAATTAATAGAGAGGGTGCTTCAAGATAGAAGTGTCTTCTCTCCAATTTTTTAAAATGCAAATTAAAAAATTGCTTTTGCAGCCAGGTCATCAGTGTGCGAGGTCCCTCTGGAGGGTGACCTGTAGCTGCTTCTGCACCGAGGTAGGTCTGGAGTGTTGGCCTCCTGGCCTATTGCCAGGCGTCCGCCTCCAGACTCTGGGTCCTGCCACCCAAGAACTTGGCCTTAAGTGGAGTCAGGAAGCAGTATGTTGGCCACAAAGGCTATTTTTAGCTCCTGCCCATTTCCGATATGGTCCCAGTGGGGGCTGAAATTCCCACCCCAGAACTGTACCGAGAACTCCAACTGTGGTCTTACTGAGGTTTATACAGAATCGTCATTGTTTCTTGCTTTTTTCATTCTAGGGGCAGAATTTTAGAGCCCCAGCGCGGCGGGGGTGAGGCTGTAAAATGCAGTGGGGCATTCAAAAGTCTATTGACTTCGGCGGGACTGTAAAACCCCGCTGGCGTAAAATTCCGTCTTATGGGCTGAATTTTACGTCCCGTAGGTGGGCAGGCACCCGACCCGATTGGGCGTAAAATAGCGTAACTTAAGACGTTGAGCGAGTGTCACGATGCCAACGCGCACTTGTGTGATATTCCACTTGGCGGGCACACGCAAATATCAGAAGCGCGCCCGCCGACAATTAGGAGGGCAATTAAGCCCATTAACGGCGCGATTGTCTCAGATTTTTCATGGCCTGTCCAAGCTTACTGTTGGCGGACGGGCGAATCGGCCATTGCAGCCTTTGCATTTTTCATCAGACCTCATCCAAGGACGGAATGAAATTTCCGTTATGAAATAAAATAAATATGAGTGGACAGCACTTTTATCAGCTACGTTTTCAGGAGATTGATTGTGATGCATGGACATCTTTTTGCAGCTTTTTAAACCTTTCTTTGAGCATTTTCAGGTCTGCAGCTCCCTGAGACAGCTGACTGCCTTCAGGGAGCTCTCTCGCAGCGCTTGCCCGCGACTGTGGAAACATCATCACCTGCCTTCTTTCTGCCCCCACCCCCGCAGCGCTGAGATTCCTAACGCGCGTTTCACGCTGGCGGACTGTTAATTGGCCAGTGATAATCGCGGTCGGGGGCCCGTTTCCTGACCACTCCCAGGCCTGCTGATTGCCCGCGCCTACCATAGGTAAAATTCAGACCTATGTCTCTTACCATAAGACTAGGGTTCCATTAGAGTCTTGTTAATGACCTTACTCATTGGAGGGCTTCATTTTATGTCTCATGAACCAGAGCCAATCAAAGTTATGGTGACTTAAGTGCTGCCTTTATTTTGGGCAGAAACAGCTATGCATACTCATTTTCACCTCATTGGGGGCATTGAATGTTAGAATTAACACCCCCATATTTAAGCATTTTCTACATAATTAGCACTATGCTAAATCAGTCAGGAGTATGTTTCTTTGATTATGTTGTCTGCTGGAAGTGATAACAGTTGTTTTTGAGTCAAAGTAGAAAGCTCTGGCAGCTGTGGCAACAGTTTGAGACTTTAAATGTCCTTTTATTGATATATGATTGAATTTTATCCACAGAAAGCTGAGAAGTAGATAATGTTCTCAAATGATGATATTGCTCATTTATTGTTCTTCCTCCTAATCATCCAATTTCCAGTAGACTGTTGAACTCTGTCAAACGTTCTGCCAGGCATTGTGCATGTTTAGAAAACTGTGTTTACAGGAACACACCTGCTATAAGCAGTGGGAGCGATATTTAATTTAACTAAAGTGTCCCCCTCACATTGAACTCCAGCAGCCACTTTTCCAACATCTTATTATTATTCCTTCGCAATGTCAGTTGGTCCTGAGAATTATTTACTATGCTTCCTACATTAGTGTCTTTTGCAAAATTGGACACCCTCTAGCTCAATATTCAAATGATTACTGTAAATTTTAATACACTTTGGTTGTGGGTTAAACATTGATTTGTGGCAGCACAGCAGGGAATTGTGTGCATGTATTAACCCATCTATTATTGTCGCAGTATTTGTTTGGGCTGTATGGTTGTGGATCAATGGAGTGCTGTCAGTGCATTCCTCCCATTGCAGGAGTGTTATGTGAGACTTGTCACGTTTTCTCTCATTGTAACAGCCTAAGATAAAAGATAATAACTTAAGATAAAAGTTATGCATGAAAATGATGTCATCCATCTGTGCATTCATTATTTACCCCAATAATGGGCAGAGTTTTGCCCTTGGCGGAGGTGCTCGGCTGGGGGTGGGCAGGGACAGTCGGAAAGCCGCCCGCCACCCGTGGCCGGCACTGCACCGCAATTTTACACGGGCGGGCCAATTAAGGCCCATCCAGCGTGATATGCGAGCGGTAGCGCTGAGCGCTGCCTGTGTGGGTGGGGGGAGGAGGGAGAGCCGGGCCTAGCGTGAACTTCAAGTATGCGCGTGAAAGAGCGCTTCGATCTCCCTGACGCACGGAGCTGCCTCAGGGAGATGAAACACTGTTTAAAAAAAACTAATTAAGAAGTTAAAAATGTCATAAAACATGTCCCCTCATGTGACTCTATCACATGAGCAGGGACATGTTTTTAATTCAAGTGTAAAATTTTAATTTTATTTTTATTTGCTTTAGAAAACCTCATCCCCCCCGTGGATGAAGTTTCCTGAAAAATGCAACGGCCACTTGGCCTTTTTGCCTTCCCTCCAACCGTTAGGTTGAACGGGCAGTGAAAAATTCAGCACAATTGTTAACTTAATAGCCTTAATAGGCCTTTTAATTAGCGGCGGGTGCGCTACCGGCTCTGGCGCACGCCCGCCTACCAAACTATCGCAAGAGTGCGCGTTGATGTCAGCACGCTTGGCCGATGTTAATGCGCTTTATTTCATGCCTGGGCGTGTCGCCATGCCTGTCCGCTGAGCGAAAAATCCTGCCCAATGTGTTGAGCATCATGTTTCCTTTTTTTTGCTGAATTTCACTGTCCCTCGTCCTCTAAAATACTTTTGACTCCTTGCACGTGTGTAGTTCTATGGCCATTGTTTACTCAAAAGGGCCATTTCTAATATATGCACCATTCATCTTTCATCCTTCCGTTAGTTTGTTTCTCTCCACATGAAGCTGATGTTTTGTTTAGTGTGGAGAGAAGTCCTGCATTGTCTTGGCTATGAAGATATCAGAGATGCATATACCTTCCAGAGGCTGCGTGCCATCAAAATCCGCACCAATTAAATTGTCACAGAGCTCCTGAGAAGGTCATGACAGGCAAGAAAACCACACATACAACAATCTTAGAGTAATGATCACACTGTCCAATATGCGTCACACTTGGGATTACAATTTAAGTGTGCAAAGGTATGCAGAGAGACTGCAGGGATAGGAAACAGATTGTATGTGCCAAGTAATGATTCTCAAAGCATTAAGAATGGCACTGGTTCAACAAATGTCTTCATTTTTGCAACAAGCTTCACTGGACCAGTCAAAAACCTTGACAACCGACTGGAAAGTATAAACTGAATACAAGCAAACCAGGACTTTTGTACAATCACAAACCTCCAGTTGCTTTTCGCAAATACTTTTAGTATGATTATTATTAGACAATCCTTCAGGGTGAGGACTTCTAACACGTGGCTTAGGGTAAATTCTTGTATTGCAGACTCTCATTATCCAGTCTGAGCCTGTTATTTTCTATTTCTGTGCGAATATGCATATGCTTTTTTTCCCTTCAGTTCAGTATTTCGCACTTTTCAGGCCAAAGGTTTGAAAAAGTTGCTCTCATGTTTGTGCATTTAGACCAATGAGGGAGTAGTTTTTTTTTCACCAATGCAATTGTGGCCTTCTCTCACTCACTCGTTAATACACACTCTTTACAAACCCTCCCAAGCCCAGGAAGTTCAGCCTGTGACAACTTGAGGGATGGAGCAACACATACCCATCAGACTGTTACAAATTCCAGAGTAGCTGATGTTAAAAGGATATGAAAAGGGCAGCATTCCTTGGGCCATCAAGGCAATCTTCCAGTGCTGATAGCCAACCAGAAGAGACAGAAACTTTAGAAAGTGAAAAAAGATCATAAAGGAAGTAAAACCAAGTGGAAAGTTTTCAATTTGGTGGCAGCAGAGTGGAGCAGACAGGGTGTTCAGGACTGCTGTGGAGCAGACAGGGTGTTCAGGACTGCTGTGAAGCAGACCAGGTCAGGTAGAAGACTGCGCCAGTTTAACAAGGGTTAAGAGAGCAGGACTCACCAATGTATGGTGTTTGATTTTCACTTTGGGTGTATGTGGTAGTTATATTTTCAATATGTATGGGGTATTAATAGTCAGAGCATGGAGTATAAATGTAGAGAAGTTTCATATTTACTAGGTTTGTATCTGATAATTTTTAAGAGTGTGGAGGGTTATCATTTTGAGTGAATGAAGGTTTTATTGTTAGTGTGTGGAATTTTCCAGTGCATTCACACTATAAGATTCAGTGTGAAGCAGCTTTGGCTTCACACTGACACTAAATGTATGGAGTGTAATTGTTGTAGGAAGGCCAGAGCTGACTTTGAATTGAAGCTGAATGAGACTCGTTTCTCCAGGGAGCCTCACTTTATTGTGCTCTGGTGTCCTGACAGCACAAATGAAACCTGAACCTATCATTGCAGGACTGGCGCAAAGAGAAGCAGCTTTTAAAAAAAATACTGCACTTGTTGTATAAATACACCTTTCATGATAGGAGGATCTGATGTTTGTGGTTAGCCCTGGGGTTCAACGTTAGTGATTGGAAATCTGGGTTTTCTTTTTGTCAATAAGGAACAGTTGTGGATTTCCAACCAGCTCCACGACTGCCCAAGCTGTCTTGTAACATCCTTCATGCCTCTTATCTGCTTGACCTTTGGCAGCCACTTTTCACCTCCTTTCTGCTCAAATTGGATGGAGACTGGTTTGGCCATTTAAATGAAGCCTGTGGTTAAAATCGGTAAATGCTCTGGTTGTTGGGAATTAAAATCCACCTGTTAGTATTGCCAGAAAGCTCAAATTCTACTGTATTTGGAATAATTTAGAACTATTGTCAGATAAATATTGACATGGTTAGCATTTTCTCACAATACTACCTGACTGAAAAGCAATACAGTTGGCAGCGGTTCTTTTACTTGTTGTGGTAATTATATCTTACCTCTTGGTGCAAAATATTGGATACTGCTGTTTAAAAGTAAGAATTCTTCTTAAATTTCTATTCCCCAACATGTTCCCCCGCTCCACAATGAAGAATAAGTATTAGTTAATGACTCTGCCTTCTACAGCAGATAGACATCATGAGAGGGTGGATGAGCTGCAGTCATACAGGCTTCTGATGCAACCAGTGGGTGTATCTGCAGGTGACAATGGAATTCAGTATTATTCCTGCTTAGAATAAAAGGAGGAGGCCATTTGGCCTGTCGTGCTTGTGCTGGCTCTCTGCAAGAGCAACTCATGTAGTCCTGTTCCCGTGCCTTTTACTCAAAGCCTTGCAATTCTTTTCTCTTCGGCTAATGATCCAGTTACCTTTAGAAAGCCATGTTTGAATCTGCCTCCACCAGGCAGGCAGTACATTCCAGATTGTAACTACTCACTGTGTGTAAAAAGCCTTCCCTTGTGTCACCATTGCTTCTTTTGCAATCATCTTAAATAGGAGTCCCCTCGTTCTCTATCCTTCCCCCAATTGGAACAGTTTCTCCTATCTACTCTGTCCAGACCCCTCATAATTTTGAACACCTCTATCAAATCTCCTCTGAACCTTCTCATCTCTAAGAAGAACAACCAAAGCCTCTCCAATATATCCAAACAACTGAAGTCCCTCATTGCTGGCTGGTCCAGTTCAGCTTCTTATTAATTGTAATCTCTAGCATGTTGATGGCTGGGTACTTGGTGATGGTGGTGCCATTAAAGGTCCAGAGGAGTTGGATGGGCTCTTTGCTGTCTTTCTAAATTTGTTTGGTCACTCCAAGCCCAACAGCCTGTAGACACAACATATGCATTGGAAGCTGCACTCCATAAGCTCGGCAATAACCATTCCCAATTCGCATGAACTGAAGAGCCAACTCCATTACCCAAAGGGACTTAGTATTTTCAGAGCTACATATCCCTTCTTCAAACAAAAATGTCAATCATCCTCTTAGGCAGAGAGATTTTGAAAAATAGTTTCATAGCAAGAGAGGAAGACAAATAAGACCATGGAAAACATAAAGAATAGAATAAGACATTTTAGATTGAACTTCTCTTTCAGTAATGTTCTCCCTCAAATGGGCCAAGCAGAACAAAATCCTGCCAGTTATATGTTGGTTTTTGTTGTAAAGGTCATTTTAATGAATTGCTGTCAGATAGGCTTTCAATAGGAAGGAATGTTTCTCTGGAATTTATTGACAAAGGAACCTTCCTGAAATCCTAGGATGAAAATCAATTTATAAATATAGTGTAGTACAGTGTATGATGTTTGATCAAACATCTGTTCAATCACTTATGTCATTCAGATACATATGTGTCAAATTTTATTAAAGTAATGATGCATTTTTATGCAAGACAGCTCTTTTTTGACAATATTTGGAATGAGCAAGTCAAAACCAAGCTGAAAATGTCAAACTTGTACATTTAATTGCTGCCACTCTGACAATTTCTCCAATCAGGAATGGTTTGATTCACAAAATGTGAATGAACAGGAAAATATGATGCTGACTGAGCATAATGTAATATATTTTTAAGCTAAACACATCTGATCCTTGTCATGGCTCTTAAATTTATTGTCTGATAAGAGATTAAACATTCAGTGTAGAAATTATAGATTCAAAGGGACTCTCCAGGGAAGCTTCAGAAATGATATTTTTGAACCTCTTACAACTGTAAGATAGTGAGTTGAAGTATGTAATGCAAATGTAGTGCAATAAGTTTCTATTTGGGTTGATTGGGCTGGTGTTCCAATCCAGTGTTAACAGTTGGAGAATTATGGTGCAGTAACACGGTGCACAATGAAGAGGGCTGGACACAAAGCCATATCCTCCCAACTTCAGTTCCTATCTATGCAGCAAGTGATATTTCAAATTTTTGAGACCGGATTGCCTCCCTGTTGGTCAGACTTTTCTGCTTTTCAGGTCTACTCTTCAGGAGGGCAGTCTCATCTCAGCATAACATTTGAATGGTACTCCCACGTTAAAATTGGAACTACCCTTCACCTGCTGGTTGAACATCACCTTGGGGCAGCATTGTACATCAAGAAAAGGATTAAAGGCACGATATAATATCTGAATTGGTTCTGATGAAAGGTCATTGACCTGAAACGGTGGCCGGAATTTTCCGGCCCCGTCGTGGCGGGGGTGGGGCGGTAAAATGCGACGATCCATTCCAAACTCCACTGACGTTGCGGGAACGTAAAATCGTGCTGCCGTAAAACTCCACTGGTTACCTGTTTCTCTCCACAGCTGCTGCCTGACCTGCTGAGTATTTTCCAGCATTTTATATTTCAGATTTCCAGCATCTGCAGTATTTTGCTTTTGCGTTAGGGTAATATCCGAAACCATTCTGCTGAGTCGGAAGGCAATTAAACTTTGAAAATATAAATATATATTCCAGGAATTTAGGAATCTTGAAGTTTCTAAGGGAAAGTTCCTATTCTGGACTATTCACTTCACAGCAGAGTGGAATATTCAAATGCACAGTTTTCCAAGGTAGATAATTTTTGGCTCAATGTGCCTGAAAGTATCATAGTGGGGAAATTTAAAAAATGTACTGATGGAAAAAGCCCAGGATGCAGAATGAAGAACAATTTATTCAAAACTCGAGTTTGGGCCCATAACTGCCTCAAGAGTAAACTATTTAACATGATTAGAAACAAAATACTTGGAGCTCCCATTTTACGTCATTGTTTTAATGTCAATTTGGGAGATGTCCAAATGTCATACCATGTTATAAATCTGATGTAATGAATAATCCATTCCATGACATTGTACTATATGGATTCATTTAATGTTAACTGATTTTAAAATTGCTCCCCATGTGTTTATTTTTTAATTTATTATCCCAGCTCTACCCTTTTTACCTGTTTGATGTTCTGTTAGTTGCTGCTGTGTTTTATTGCTGCCCTCGGATTAAAGGAGAGATTTTAACCCAACCTATCCTGCATAATTGCCCATTGGAACTTGAAACTTCTTGGGTAATTCCCACATAGGTCAGCATGTCAAGCCTTCTGCAGGGTCCCAATGCACATCTTGGGTCATACATGCGGCCTCCGACAGTCCAGAGGCCAGATGCTGTGGGCCTCTTATCATTAGCTACTGTAATGGGATGCGTAGTTAATCTAAAAAGGTATTGAGATTTGGGGGAAAAAGGGAAATGGCCTGAAATTTGTGAAAAACATGCACATTGTTGATGTGAAAATCAGTCAACAGCTTGTGATGAGGAAGTGAGTTGCAAATCACCACAAGTCACCAGTCTGCTCCACCTTTAGTTTTGTGAAAATGGAACCTCACCCTTAATCCCTCAATGAGTTCTATGAAGTTACTGCATTTTCATATTAATTCCTCACTAAACTAAGTTAAACTCACTAAGTTGTCTAGTAATTAACACTTTTAACAACATGCTACTGGTTAATGGCTTACAATCAACTTTGCTTGCTCAGGGAACAAACAATGAAAAATGTAGGTCTCATTCCATCATTTTGCGACTTGCTTTAGGAGAGTTTAAAATAAATATAACTTATTTATTTTCTTCCTTTTCCTTTCTGTCTTTTTTCTGTCTCTCAATCCAGATATTTTCTTATCTTGCTTTTTGTACCTGATTTGACATTGATTTTTTTCACTCTCATTCACTTTCCTTCTTCGATTCTTTTTCCTCTGTTTATTTCTCAATCCTTTAGTCTCATTGTTTCAGGAGATACACTATTTGTCTTGTTGATCATCAAGGTCCCAGGTGCCTGTTCTCCATGCTGCATTATTATCAGCCACACGTCCAAAATCTTTGTATGCCACAGTTTTGAAAGCCTGAGAGTGCGCAACCAAGTGTGGCTTATGGCAAAAGCGAGATACACAATCTGGGCATTTAGGTTTTTTGGAGAATTTATGCTCAATTTGGAAAACAGACAATTTAAGGCAATCAGATAAATTCCTTTTGTAAGGAAATAAATCTACTTGCCTTTACTTTTCAGATAACCCCCTGTCCAGCAGTTCCTCTGCTTGCTTTGGAAAATACCTGTGATTTTTGATCGATGGAGTTAAATGTTAACTAATTATTGCATTGTATTTTATTAGTTTACCATTGAATTAAGGAATTAGTCCCGTTGTAGACAATTTTGAATCAAAGCTGCATTTACATTTCATCCGCGGAAAATTATGGCTGGTTTGCTTTATTTTTTAATTTTTGTATGGGTTAGGCAGATCACAGAATCACAGAGTTGTTCAGTGCAGGAGGAGGCCATTCAGCCCATTATGTCTGCACTGGCAGTTTAAATGAGCAACTTGCCCTGTGCCTTACCCTGCCTTCTCCCCATAACCCTGCACATTTTTTTTCTTTTCAGACAACAATCTAATTCCCTTTTGAATGCCTCGATTGAACCTTACTCCACCACACGCTCAGTAGTGCATTCCAAACCTTAACCACACATTGTGTAAAAAGGTTTTGCCTCATGTCTCCATTTTTTCTTTTACCAATTACTTAAATCTGTGCCCTCATTCTAGATCTTTTCACGAGTGGGAACAGTTTCTTCCTATCTATTCTGCCCAGACCCTTCATGATCTTAAACACTTTTATCAAGTCTCCCATCTCCATTTTCTCCAAGGAGAACAGTTCCAACTTCTCCAATCCATCTTTGTAACTGAAGTTCTTCATTCCAGGAGCCTTTCTCGTGAATCTTTTCACACTTTCTCCGATGTCTTCACATCTTTCTTAAAGTACAGTGCCCGGAACTGGATGTAATACACCAGCTGAGGACGAACTAGTGGCTTATACAAGTTCAACATAACCTCCTTGCTCTTGTACTCTTTGCCCCTATTAATAAAACTGAGGATATTGTATGCTTTACTAGCCTTTCTGTTACAGACAGGAGGGGGTTTAATTTAAATAGCCCTGATTTCTCCTCTCACTACCCGTCCGTAAACAGAAAGGTGTTTTTGATTTTTAATTTCCCCCTTTATAAGTGGTGGCGTGTTTTCCCCAACCCTTCAGTTTGGAGTGATCTAATCCTCTATTAATAGCCCCACAGAAAACTCGAGATAGGTAAAATAAGAGGGTTGGTTTATGTTACACACACAAAACATGGGAAAGGGTTTTGCAATGTCCATCCCTTTCTGCATTCATACAATAAAAGAGGGACAAGGGAAAGAAAGGGATTCAGGGCAAGTCCACGATAAAAATAAGAGTTATGGATTCACGTGAGTCCAGAATCCAGAATCAAAAGTCCAGTGGCGTATTCCTTCAGAGGTTAGCAGACTGAACCTGTTGTGGGACGATCCGTCTTTCCAGAAGTGAGGACTTCCACGATGGGAGAAGGCACGAAAAGATGAATTAATCTTGAAGGCACAGATACAGAAGTTCCAATGTTCCAGTAGTTCACAGTGTAGTTGAGAGCCAGGCACTTCACCTGAATAGAGCTCTTTCTGCTGCTGACTGTTAAATGATAAACTTGTAGTCTGTCTCGCTTTAGTTCCACATGACAATATTACAGGTTCTAGCAGCTTGGGAGTGGTCTTGTGACATACCTCCCACTTCTCCTGGGTGTTAGACAAAAGATGTATTTTCCCAGGCCTGGAATCTTGAAGTGTTTACTAGAGGAGTCAGGGTCCCATTTGTCCTTTGCAGACATACCATCTCAGCTGGCCGGAGCTCTACCTTAGAAATGTAAAAGGAGGTTGGTGCATTTCTTTGCAATTTGATTGTTGGCCATCACAGAGGGCATTAGCATCTCTTTAAATATAACAAGGTCCCTGCTGGTTTCTGATGGTTAGAAATTCCTCTGGTATAGTCATGGCTAGTCAGGGTAAAGCCTTGTCCATTTTTAAAATAAAAAATAATAATTTTATAAAGTAGCCAGGTTGATGTAGTTATATATATTCCTTCCTGTCTTCTGGCCGGGGCAGCACTCTCAACCTGTCCTTCAATGATTTATGCACATATACTCCAAGTCCCTCAGCTCTGACACCTCCTTTAGAGTTGCACCCTTTATCTTATATTGTCTCTCCATCTTCTTCCTACCAAAATGAATCACTTCACATTTCTCCGCATTGAAATTCATCTGCCACTTGTCTGCCCGTTCCACCAACTTGTCTATGTCCTTTTGAGCACTATCTTCCTCACAGTTCACGATGTTTTCAAGTTCTATATCATCCGCAAATTTTGAAATTTTGATCTGTACACCAAGGCCTAGGTCATTAATATATATCAGGAAAAGCAACATTGACCCCTGGGGAACTCCACTACAAATCTTCCTCCAGTCCAAAAACATCCATTTACACTGCTGTTTCTTATTCATGTTGCTATTGACCCTTTTCTTCCATGAGTAATAATGTTGCTCACAAGTCTACCTGGAAAAACTTAGCAGGTCTGGCAGCATCTGTGGAGAGGAGCACAGTTAACGTTTCGAGTCCGCATGACTCTTCAACAGAACTAAGGAAAAATAGAAAAGGGGTGAAATATAAGCTGGTTTAAGGGGTGGGGGGGTTGGGACAAGAAGAGCTGGATAGAGGGCCAGTGATAGGTGGAGATAACCAAAAGATGTCACAGACAAAAGGACAAAGAGGTGTTGAAGGTGGTGATATTATCTAAACGAATGTGCTAATTAAGGGTAGTCCTGCTTTCTACCCTTAATTAGCACATTCGTTTAGATAATATCACCACCTTCAACACCTCTTTGTCCTTTTGTCTGTGTCATCTTTTGGTTATCTCCACCTATCACTGGCCCTCTACCCAGCTCTTCTTGTCCCAACCCCCCCTCCACCACCACCCCTTAAACCAGCTTATATTTCACCCATTTTCTATTTTTCCTTAGTTCTGTTGAAGAGTCATGCGGACTCGAAACGTTAACTGTATTCCTCTCCACGGATGCTGCCAGACCTGTTGAGTTTTTCCAGGTGTTTTTGTTTTCGATTTCCAACATCTGTAGTTTTTTGCTTTTTGCTCACAAGTCTGTTTTGTGGCACTGTATCAAATGCCTTTTGGAAGTCCATGTACATCAACAGCATTGCCTTCATCAACCCTCTCTGTTACCGCCTCAAAAATCTCAATCATGTTAGTCAAATATGATTTTTGCTTAACAAATCAATGCTGGCTTTCCTTTATCAACCTGAATTGACCATGTAACTATTAATTTTGTCCTGAAATATTGTTCCTAGAAGTTTGCCCACTGCCGAAGTTAAACTGACTGGCCTGTGGTTGCTGGGCCTATCTTTACACCACTTTTTAACAAGGGCATAATGTTTGCATTTCCCCAATCCTCCTGCGTCTAAGGAAGACTGGAAAATAATGGCCAGTGCCTCTGCAATTCCCACTCTTACTTCCTTTGGTATCCTTGGATGCATCTCACCTGATCCCAGTGCCTTATCAACTTTAAGTACAGACAACCTATCTAATACCTCCTCCTTATCAATTTAAAACCCATCTAATGTCTGAATTACCTCCATCTTTTACCATGGCCTGGGTAGCATCTTCTTCCTTGGTAAATACAGATACCAAGTATTCCCCCTGCCTCCATGCTTAAATGCCCTTTTTGGTCCCTAATTGCCCTATTCCTTCTTTTAGCACCTTTTTGTATTTATATGCCCATAGAAGGCTTTGGGATTCCCTTTTATGATCTCTTTTCATACTCTCTATTTGCTTCTCCTGTTTGCTTTTTCACTTCCCCTCTGAACTTTCTATATTCAGCTTGGTTCTCCACTGTATCATCCACCTGACATCTGTCATAAGCACACAGATCAGACAACTTACAGGAAATATGCCTCAAGACTTGGGAGTGTAATGAAAAGCCTTTAATCTCTCAACTCCACTTATATGTCAGATGTCCAATTCTCAAGGTTTGCATCAGGTTATTTCTGCAGCAGGTTCCTTGGAACTGTGCATTACGTTAATGCTATTCTGGAGCATGTGAGCTGCTCAACTATGAGTTTAGTGGTAGATCATCCTGGTTGGCTGAGGAGTACCTGAGTACATCCTGAATGCCATGTCTGGATGGGATTCTTCAAGTCAAAGTTGAGTTATCTTTGCTGTCAGTTCATTGTCTACATCTGTTGCATTTCCAAACTCTAATGTGGGCACATTAGGTGAGAGAGTTTGCTTTGTCCTGATGGCAGAAAAGAGAATGGATTGAGGCGGAGCAATGTTTGTGGACAAAATGTATTAGGGACTGGAGTCTCAGCCCGTGATTAATTTGATGATGTTAGAAAGAATATCACTTCGGTTTCTTTCATGTGGCAGCCTCAGAAAGAGGGACGGATGGGAGGGAAACTCTCCAGGCTCCTGTGTCTTGTGTCCTACATTTGCATGCATCAGTCAATGAAGCAGCCGTCATGCATTCTTGGCAAGTGTGGGTGTGGGAGGGAAACCCCAATGATAGTAGGCATATTTTGCCTCTCTATGCTGTGGTCCCACCAGATTTCAATGGCATTGCAGAGAGAATCATGATCATACACTGCAAGCATTATTCAGAGGTCATAAACAAGTGCTCTTTTGTCAGGATAATTGCTAATTTGAAAGGTACCAACGAGGTTTGAGAAAGCTGCGCCAAAAAAAAAATACACTGCAAATTAATATTTTCAGGGATTTTACCAGCAGTCTGTAAATTGCAGTTTTCTTATATGGTTTTGTTCAAAAACATTGAGTATTGATTATTCTGTAATCCAAATAAGTGGTGTTTCTTAATATAGTTTACATTACTCTTGATGATGCCGTCTCTATCATCATGCAGATCCCCTGAATGCGCTCCTTGAACTATATTCCCACTGCATTCTGAACAAGCCTCTTTTCCCTTCACTATGAAACTATATAGATTCAGAATTGAAGAGAGAACTGACTGCCTGACAAAAGTAGAGAAAGACATAGGCACTCTTGTCCACCAGGTACCAGACTCTGAAATACTTAGTGTACTGCTTGATGTGTAGTGATTCCACACAGCATTCTTCTTTGTCCCAGTTGAGCTGGGAGTAAGCAGGCTTCTTAGATGGTATTTCATTGTGCTATTTCTAAATAAACTAATAAGAAGCTTCAGTAAAATCACTTAATGCTGCCTGACCTACATAAGTTTTTTGCTGCCTTACTTGTATGATTAAGCGTTACATTCCACACAGGGAGCTCCTGGATTCCCTGCTGAGCTTTTCAATTCTCCCAGCTTTCAGATGCACTGCAATATTTTGGACTTAAAAATCAAAGGATGTCATGTTTGTCATGCAGTCCAAAGATATTTTTAGCTGTTGGGAAAAGTGTGCAGTTTCTTCTGTTTGATACAAACACCCAGTTGTTAAGCCAACCCACCAGAAACCTGGGTCTATCCGTGTGCTTTCAGGGTAAGGGATCCAGTTCTAGTAAAACAAATACGGAGACCTCTTCCCCACCTTTGCAATCTGATTAGGAATTAAGAAGGATCATTTTCCAATATTGACCTCCCAAAGTGTATATTACTGTCCATGACTTACCAGCCATATAAACGGCCAGAAAATTGTGTGCAAGTGCTTCTCCAACTTTTTGATGTGTACTTTCAATGGGCAGGGCTCCCCACCAGGAGTGTGAAGTTGAAACAATCACAGAAGGTCTCTACCTCTGATGCACAGCATCTGCCAAAGAATGAATGGGACCGATGGAAATGTAAAACTTAAAGGCTTTTAAGAGCACTCCGCTACTGGGTGATTCACCACAACTTAATGGAAACGAAACAGTGCTCAAGGAATATATATATATATATATATATGTACATATTCTCAAAGTTACCAGTAACTATGTTCCTGTGTATGTCAATGATGCTATTTTTCATGTAATTGTTCTCGTCAGGTCTGTTTTTTCAGCTCTCAGCACACATCCACAATGGCTCTATTAATGAGGGGAAGAGCAAGCTGCATCTTTCAAGCTGGCTTCATAGGTCATTAAGGAAAATGGTTTTCAGAAGCTAGGCACTTTGATCCATACTTTGATGAAAATGAGAATGCTGCTACTTGTCTAGGGCAGAGTAGGTTCAACCTCTTCTTTCTGAAAGAGCAGCAGTTTAATGGAACAAGAATTGCTACTTAATCCTTTCTGAACACAATACTGCACATTGAGTTCAAATGACTTACTTTAAACAGAGTAGCTTTTGTTTATTAGAATTGGAATCATTAAAAAAATGTATACCTGATCCATGCAAAGGATTCCAATTTATCAAGCTACTTCCCATACAATAGAAGTCCTCATTCAAGCATAATGTTCTTGTAATTCATTTTGTTCATTGCTTATTTCACGAAACCATAACCAAGTTTCACCTACAGGCATTTTGGAAATTTCATCACACCTGTAAAATTTAAGTTTGCTAAACTGAATTGCTGAAATAATTTAAAAAATTGACAATAAATGGTATTTTATCAAACATTTGTGAAACGAAGAGGTGGGTGTCGCATGAATTTAAGCTTATATGCTCTTAGCTGTGTTGTTAAATTTCCAATTGTTTTGGTGGTGGTGTAGGTTCTATTTGAGAGAAACTCAGCCATTGTTGCTCGTGAATATCCCAACACTTTAGGGAGAATTTTCAACTGCTGGTCATCCATTTCTCACCTGAGGAGCATCCATCAGAACACCTTGGATCCATTTTCAATTTTTCAGCAGCCCTTCAAAAGTCCAGTACACTGACTCAAAAAGATTGGGGCTATTAATTATGCAAATTGGGGCCCCAATCCAGTTGTAGGATTTGTTTGCAATTTTCATGGAAAATGTGCTCATCCTAGTTTCCCTTAGGACCTGCTGATTAGGCTGCTCAAGGCTTGCACCTTCGGTCCACCTTGGGAACTGCTGTCTTCCCAGTAGATGTGCCCTACCTGTCAGCTTTTGTACAGAAGCCATGCTTTCTACACCACAGCAAACTGGAGTATATGTAACCTGGATATTCCCAACTTGGGCAGGTTACTTAACATCTCGAGCAAATGTTGTCCATTAAATACAAAACAATCACCCAAGACAATTCAACGCATTAATATTCAGACAGTAGAGGCTAGAATTGTGCACCTAATCAAGGCTTCCAGTGAAAACATCTTTCCTTTTCATACGCTGATGGACCTTTTAATCTTTATTCATTCCTGGAGGGTGGAAATTGCTGGCAAGGCCAGCATTTATTGCCCATCTCTAATTGTCCTTGAGAAGGTGAAGCTGAACCACCTTTTTGAACTGCTACATGTGGTGTGGGTGCACCTATGGTGCTATTAGGTTGAGAGTTCATGCTGAGCATTTTCGACATTTACTGTTTTATTTTAGATTTATAGTATTGATATTTTATTTTTGACTGACAACATTTATGTGCCCCTTTGTTGCTGTGGACCAAGTCTTGAGAGATCTTTGGATGCCCTCAGACTGCTGCAGTTGTATTTCTCATTGTATATTAAGTCCACAATGAAATGTTGTGTTCAGCTGTTAAAGTCCTGTTATGCTGAGTTAGAATGTTCATTCCTTTAATCTGAGGGCAGGTTGCTGTTGTTAAAACATTACGTGGTGTATTAAACGTTACAGAGTATATTCTCGTTTATCCCTTAAGTGCGCATTTATTTTTTAAAAACTTGTGGTTGTATATAATGGCTTGTCAATAGCAGGAGCTCCTAGATTCCCTTGTGGTGGTTGTGATGAAAACCATACTTAAACTTAGCGTTGAGAGCGAAGGTCGATCCCGACAAACCTCTGACTTCCCGCGAATGAGCAGGCTGGGAGTGGGCTGCACATTCACAATTCAGCAGATCTGCATCTTTAAGTTCTTTGGGCCGAGGACTGTCCAAATGCCCCTGTGCATAAGGGAAATGGCTTGAAAACCTGGATCAGGTGACATGGAGTGAAATGCCATGGAAGATTAGTGTCTCAGGCAGTTGACAGGGAGAGGTCTCAAAAAGGGGAGAGGGGACATGGAGAAGACTCAAAATGAAGTCTCAAGGAGAGAACAGAGACACAGGACAGAAACAGGTCCCAGTTAAGGAAAAAGAGAGGCGCAGAGAAATAGGCTTCAAACAGGAAAAGGGCTGTTGGGAGCAAAAGGCAGCCGAAGATTGGTGACTCTCTGCTGCAAAGGAGCAGCAGCCTTTGGAGCAGTAGTGTTTTGTTCAATGCAGCTGAAGCTCTAAAGTTGTGCTTTTAATTTTGTGCCTGAGTGCGTATTCGGGAATCCAGGCAAACGGAATTTCGGGAGACGAGATTGGAACCCTGTGAGGTGGGCTATAGTTAAAGCCATCCCAGTTGGAGCGACTTTTGGAGAGAATTCCAAGGCGAGATCTTTGAAAGTGAAGATTTGAATCCCTTGTGAGAGAGATGGAATTTTACTGTTGACTGCGTTACTGATGTCTGGGTGAATTGTTGAGAAATCCATGGATTCCGCCTTGGTTGCATCTGCCATTTATTGTGCAGTGTGGTGTGTTCATCCACAGTTGGCTTGTTAATTCACACCTACGTCATATTTACCCTGAATGTAAAGATTGTAACTTGTTTTATCTTTCTGATCTTCTTCTACTTCAAACGAAACGTTATTGGTCCCTAACCGGATCTTACCAACAACTTGGGGGTCTGCCCAAGGATCAGAATGTAGTTTAGTCCTGCATGCATTTGCTAACTTAGAATGGCAGAACATCGAAGGTCAGGGTGCAATAGAGATACAGTTTATTTTTGTCTTTTTGAAGCAGCTAACAAAGTGATTAACTAGTAAAATGACAAATATTTAAAGAAAGAAACATTTGCATTTACGTAGCTTGGGACGTCCCATTGTACTTTACAGTTAATTAAGTACTGTTGAAATGGCATACAAATAGCATATATATGGTAGTATAGAACTTCAATATTGTTGAAAAGGGACATATGTTGTTTAAGCTTTTCATCTGGCACTCACCAGGATAAATGCAAGAATACCAAATTTCAAACAATCACAACAATTTATACTTCAGGAGAAAATGGTGCTGATTTTTGGCAAGTCAATTCTGATTGCCTGAGGTGTTGCCAAGGAGAAAGCAATGGCATAATATAGGCTCCCCATGTTACCGGGTCAAAAAAGGTGCAAGGCTTGGACATGTTTCTTTTGTTTGCAGGGAATTAGTCTCTGAATATGAATGCATGTCACTTCTAGCAAGTAAAATGTCTAATGTCAGATCCATGACTGGGCAGCACTTGCTGAACAATCCAGAGTGTGCTGATAACTACACTAACAACTAATTTAAAATAATCAATCGAGCTCATAACATGACTCGTTTACACTTGCCAGAAGTGACATACGTTCATACATAGGGACCTGATCTGCAGGATCACCATCTTTGTGGTCAGAGTAAGAGAACTTTAAATTTTTCAACTTGGAATGTGAGAACATTCATAGATAATCTCAAGAGCGAGAGCCCAGAAAGAGGAACTGCAATCGTATCACGTGAGGCTATTAAGACTCCAAACTGACACCTCTGCCCTCGATGAGACCCTCCTCCCTGTGGAGGGGGATACACCTTCTACTGGAAAGCAAAGGCTGACATTGACACTCATGTCCACAGAGTTGGTTTTGCCATCTGGAATAGGATCTTGGATACACTGCCAGGATTCCCCAATTGTATAAATGAAAGGCTTATGACACTTCACCTACAGCTCAGTCATAACCAATATGCCACCTCACCAGTGTTTATGCCCTGAACGTTGACTCAGAGGAAGATGTTAAGGAAAAGTTCTGACCTTGATGACGTCCTCACCGCCACCCCAAAATAAAAGATCATCCTTCAGGGGGACTTTAATGCCAGGGTTGGCCGTGACTTCCATGTCTTGGGAAAACAGGGTGGGAAAAGCCAATGCAAATGGTGTCCTCCTGCTGACAAAGTGTGCTCAGTATGGGCTCATTATAACAAACATCCTATTGCACCTCTCCTGAAGAGCAGTCATACGGACTCGAAACATTAACTCTGGTTCTTGCTCCACAGATGCCGCCAGACCTGCTGAGTTTTTCCAGCATGTTCTGTTTTTATTTTATATCCTATTCCATCAGAAGGACAAATACAAAACCAGACGGATTTTGTCATTGTTCGAGTCAAAGATCTAAGTGATGCCTGAATCACTCGATCCAGGCAGAGGACAATGCCAGCTGGACAGATCATCAACTTGTTTGATCGGTGATGATTATCCACCTAGCACAAAGACATTGTAGAATCACAGAATTGTTACAGTGCAGAAGGAGGCCATTTGGCCCATCGCATCTGCACTGGCTCTCTGAATGAGCAACTCACCGAGTACCATTTCCTCGCCTTCTCCCTGTATCCCTGCACATTCTTCCTTTTCAGGTAACAGTCTTATTCCCTTTTAAATACTTTAATTGAACCTGCCTCCACCACACTCTCAGGCAGAGCATTCAGACCATAGCCATTTGCTGCATGAAAAAGTTTTCCTCGCATCACTATTGCTTCTTTTACTATTTATTTTGAATCTACACCCATTTCGTTCTCAATCCATTCACAAGTGGGAACAGCGTCTCCCATCTGCTCTGCCCAGACCCCTCATGAATTTGAATACCTCTATCAAATCTCTCTGCCTTCTTTTCTCTAAGGATAACAGTCCCAACCTCACTCTTTCTTCAGAGCTGAAGTTCCTCATCCCAGTAACCATTCTTGTGAACCTTTTCTGTACTCTCTCCAGTGCATTCACGTCTTTCCTAAAGTGAGGTGCCCAGAACTAGATACAATATTCCAGCTGAGGCCGAACTATAGTGGCTTATACAAGTTCAGAGTAGTTCCGTGCTCTTGTACTCTATGACCCTATCAATAAAACCCAGGTTACTGTATGCTTTATTAACTGCTCTCTCAACTTGTCCTGCCACCTTCAATGACATAAGCACAGAGACGCCCAGGTCCCTCTGCTCCTGCACCCCCTTTAGCCACAAGACTCTGAAGTCCAGGATGAAGAAGATCAATGTCTCAACCCTAAAGCAGCCCAACCAAAGAGAGTAATTTCAAGTGTGGCTTACAGCCAATCTGGAAAATCTTCACTCATCCAACTCAATTTCAGAACACTGGGATCAAATAAATCAGCTGAATAAACTCCTGTGTCCAGACCATTTGGCTAGAGCATCGTTGTCACCAGACGAAAACAACACTGAAACATGTGATCTCTCAGAACAAAAACGAGCAGGCTTTTGTTATCTGTTCACCAGTTTGCAGTATATCTCTGATATCTAATTCATCTCAGAGCAATGCAGAGAAGACACTCGTTCTAAATCTACAACAGGTTTATTTACAGTACCTTAAAACACCTCAGGATTTCTACACATGCTCTCAGCCCAGGTTCTGGAATCTTTTGTCTGATGTCAGTTATATAAACTCTCTAACTCCACCTGCAGGCTTAAGCAATCAAGGACAGTGAACATAGATCAGTGAACAAGTGAGATAATCAAACAGATGAATTATACCACTAAACACGACAGCCGGGATTTTCTGTGCCCGCTGGCGTCGGGCGTGTTCAGTGGCGTGAGTGGACAATATGGTGAGAAGGCCAAAAATCGGTTTCGCGATGTTGTGAAACCAGTTTGCGATCGTCCGCTCAGCCCGTCGATGGCGGGCCACATTCCCCGTCATAGAATGCCGGGAACTTCCTTGTAATACATCAGCATATCATTATAAGGCCAGCCCGCCGGACTCATCCCCCCCCACCCCGCTGGATCGTCTGCTCACATTGGAGGGAAAACACACCAGTGCAGAACATGTCTTGACAACTGTGACATGCAGAAGTCGGGACTTACTGCCAGGGCCATGTTCACATCGCAGAAAACCGAGGAGCAGAAGATACTGGAGCCCGACAGCAATGGGACACTGGAGAAACGTCTGTGACATGCTGGGTGGATTTTCATGGACATGGATCTGCTGTGAAGCAACTCACAGAAGTTGGAAAGTCACTGTTGATGCTCACAACGGATGATGGCCGAGGGGGTGGGAGAGGAAGGTCTAGATCCATTGGGAGAGGAAGAGGCATCGGGTGTGGGGGGGGAATGGTGGTGTCAGGGGGGTGTGGAATGAAGGTGTTGAGGGGTGAGGTTGGGAGGGGGGGAATGAAGGTATCGGGCGGGTGAGGTTGGTGGAGGAGGGAGTACTGGGGAAGGAATGGGTAACGGGGAGAAGATGGCAAGTGGGGAGGTAGGTTTAGGGGGGCGGAAGGTGTAATGGAAGGAGTTCAGAGGAGGGGGGAGGAGTGTGGAGAGGGGATGGAGTCCAGGGGAGGAAGGAGTTGGGAGCTGAAGGAAGAAATAAGGGTGTCTGAGGGAATCAGGAAAGGGCAGGGTCTAAGCGGGGTTGATGAGAAGACTAAGGGGGAGCGGGAAGGGGCCTGAGGGGTGGATGTCCAGGTGAACATGCAAGGAGGGTCTTATGGATCCATTACTGCCTCCTGGGGAGCGAATTGAGGGTGGGCATGGTATGAGGGAATGGTGAGAATGATCAAGGGCAGAGTGAGGTGGGAGGGTGAGGATTTGACGGTAGTGGTAGAAGAGACAGTGAGGGTAGTTCGTGGGGACTCGGAGGCAGACACAGACCCTGGGGTTGGGAAGGAGGAGGTTGGGGAGGTGAATGTGATGGGGATGGGGTTTCCGGGAAGGAAGGGAACGTGCACATGCAATGCTGTCCAAATCGAAAATGAAACGAGAGTCGTGGTGGGCGAGATCAGGTGCTCCTTGGGAGTGTGATTGTTGAGTGGGTGGAGATGCAGGTCAGCTCAGATGGACAACTGAAAGCAAGCCCTAGCAGGCAGCATTCAAAATGCTCAGGACATTGAGGTGAGTTTGATACATGAAGGATCCGTGTGCGTGGGAGAGAGCTTGCATGAGGCTCCGAAAGGCCCTGCCTCTCTCACACTTCTCCCTCCAGAATCACTCGTGGGCTGGCTGCTTCCTCTGCGGTGACAGAGGATGAGGTTGAGGGGCTCACAGGCAAAGGGGACTTGGAGGGAAAGGACAGCCTCTCTGATATTCCTGAGTAGATGGCCCAGGGTTGTCCAGCTGCTGCTGTTCCTCCCCTTGGGTGCCCAAGGGCCCCGGCCTGACTCCTTGAGGGGAAGGAGCACCAGGAGGGATGCCGAATTGCTCCATTTCCCTCTCGCTTTGCCATTGCAGGAACTCACCCATGGCTCCCGCGATGGAGTGCAGATCTGCATACATCTCCGTGTTCTGCTGGACCAGGGTCTCCATGGCGCCTGCCATCCTCTCCATGGAGTCCTCCATATACGCACATGTGGGCACCACTTCATCAGAGAGCAGGCGGACGCACTCCTCTGACTCGTGTGCTACTCTGTTGAGGGCTTCCAACAGCTCTGTGTAATATTCCCCCACCTTCTGCTGACTCTCCAGGATGAGTTGGAAGGCCAAATACAGAGGCTCATCATCTGACTCGGACTCACAGATGCCTCTTCCCCAGCAGGCCTCCGAGTGCCGGAGAGCTCGGCTGAACCTGCCTCCTCCTTCTGCGGACATGTGTCCGTGCGGTGACCACCAGATCATGACCCCAAGCCTGCTGTAGATCTAGGACCCATCGAGGTGTGTGTCTCTGCGCTGGTGGAGGGTGTGGGTAAGCGCTGTGACGGGTCTTCCAGGCTGCTTATTTCCAGCTCTTCAATGGAGGAGGAGTCCTCCTGGTGGACATGGATGGAGCTGAGGGACTGGCTGGCTGAGGGTGTCGGTCGCTTGGCAGAGCTCCCTGTGAACCAGAGTAGAGATAATTAGTGCATATCAGCATAGACAAAAGCAGGAGAGAGCACTCACAGTTACATTGAGGGTGCGATGATGTGGTGCAGGATCCTTACAAGGGGGTTCGCCACCGACCTCACCGTCACCGCAGGCAGGGTCCACGTCCTCACCAATCAGCATGATGACACGCTCCTCAAAGTGAGTGAGTGAGGGGTCTAATGTGGGCCACTCCACCCCGGGTCTGGGACCTCTCCCTGCTGATGTGAGCAGGCTTCTCCTGCATGAAAACAGATGGAGAGAGTGTGAGCAGGACACATGGCACTGTGTGGAATGTTTGTGTGGTGAGCGGAGTCATGGACAGGATGAGGATGTGAGCTCGAGAGGCTATGAGCCTGATGGAGATGTGAGGGTGTGTGTGAGAGTTAGTGGTGTCCCTTGAGGTGTGAGATCCCTGTGGATGGTTTGTGAGTGTGAGAGTTGCAAATGATGAGAAGAGTAAATTACCCTGGTGGAATGGATGAGCACTGGGTGGCTGTCCTCTTTTTGCAAGGCGTTGGCACTGACCACCCCTGCCACTGCCTCCCAATTAGTGGATTAGTGATGTTGCTGCCCATCCTGTGGCCAGAGCAGGGGTAGAGGACATCACAGCGGGTCTCCACTGTGTCCAAAAGGCGCTCAAAGGATGCGTCATTGAACCTGGGGACTGCAGTCTTCTTGCCTTTCGGGGCCATGTCTTCTGTGCAGCAGTTACGGGTGGGAAACACTGAGATGTGTGTGTGCGGCTGGCCTTTAAATATGGTGCCCGGTGTGATAAAGCGACAAGGTGATGGCGTGGCGGGCGAATGAGACCCCGCCCACCGTGGAAATGGCTTTTTTCCCGGAATGCATAATTAATGCAGCAGGTTTGGGGAAAGCCACCATTGCGGTCGGCGGGTGAAATGTCATTTGTTGCCCAACAATAATTGCACTTGAACTGACCTTTCTAGATCATTTCAGAGTGAACCACGTTGCTGTGGGTCTGGAGTCTCATGTGGCAGGATGACAGAAGGATATTAGTGAGCCAGATTGTTCTTTACAAGAATCGATGATTGTCACTAGCTAGCTTTATATTCCAGATTTATTAACTGAACTCAGATTCCACCAGCTGCCATGGTGGGATTTAAACCCATTCTGATCCTTAGCTCTGGTCTCTAGATTACTGGTCCAGAGACATTACCACTACGCCACCGTCTCCCCTGATAGATACAAGGAAAGTATTTCCTCTGAAGGGGAAATCCTGGACAAGAGCATATTGTCTTAAAATTAGAGCTAGACTATTTAGGAACAAAACCAACAAACAATTTTTCTCACAAAGCATTGTAGAAATCTGGAACTCTTTCCCACAAAAGGCCTCTGGACACTGGGTCAGTTGAAATTTTCAAAACTGAGATTGATTTTTGTTACATAAAACGTATTAAGGGAGTTGAGGTACTCATCAGATGTGATTTAATTAAATGGTGAAAATGGCTTGAGGGGCAGAATGGCCTATTCCTGTTCCTATGCATAAAGCTGTACACACTTAATGTGTGTCCTTGTCATTCAGTCAGCTTGTGGGAATGATTTAATTTGCTTTGTTCATAGCTTTATAAATTGTTTCACTTTCCAAATTTGTCTTTGCTCACTAAATTAAGAGTTATGAAGTCATGAATGTCAATTTGTTAACATTTATGAGTGAAGTACTTAAAGACTGAAACAAATGAATCTAGGGAATCAAATGTTAGTATTTTATTAATCAGGTGCACAATTTTAAGGCTGTATTTCTTAATTTAGGGAGCACAGATATGTACAGCAAACAAAAACAGCTTTGTAACGTTACAAGTTAACTGAACTATGAAATGAAGAAGCCATAGCTGAGGAATATAGGTATAATACATGAGAATAATTGCGACAGAACGCATTTTTTATAAGAAGATGATGCTAACTGCTCACCCAGTTTATTTTCACTGTGTGTGATCACTGCAGTATTGTCAAAATTATGCACTTTTCTATGAGGATGGTCCCTTTGGTTGGAAAGAGAATTACAAACCTGAAGAACTTCACATTCAGCAGCAATTGGTTTAACTTCAGTTGGATGTAGCAGCATCAATGAGATCAAAAATTATAACAGGAACATGCTGTACAACACCCACCCTTCCCCCTAAATCCCTCACCACCCCTCCCTCTAAATCCCCCACCCATCTCTCTAAATCCCTCACCCCTCCATCTAAATCATCACATTCTGGTGTATTCTGTAGTATTTTGATTAGTGCTCTGATGCCAGTAGGAAATGTTGCCCTCCCTTTCATTAAAACAGGGTTATGGGGCAATTTAAAACTATAAATTTTCATTTATATTGTGCATGTGGTGAGAGTCTGCCCTGTACTGTGATCCCATTGTATCTATCAGTTCCTGACAGTCAAACTCCATAACTTGCTTATTTTGCAACAGTCTTTTGCGTATAATTTTCTCCAAAGAATTTTCAGGCACCTCTTCTAGAAACTAATCATTTCTAATTAAGTTATAAATTTGTATTTTGTTGACTAACTTGTAAAATTCTTTGAAACATTGCAGACTTATTAGATAAGTTGCACAGTTGTGCATTTTCTTTGCAATTTTGAAGCCAGGAATTGTTGAGCAGATCTTCATTTATTGCAATGATCTAATTGTTAAAGATTGTAGTTTGTCATTTGTAAGTGAAGTAGGTTTTGTCCCATATAAGGGGCTGCTTATGTCTGCCTGTGCAGTTCTGCTGAAAATAATGCCCAAAGCATGATCCTGTCCTTCAGATGTGACATAAAATCGAGGCCCTCCCTGTCCTCTCAGGTGTGTGTTAAAGGTCCCATGGGACTATTTTGAAAAAGAGCAGGGTAGTTACCCCAGTATCCTGCCAATATTTACCCAGCCATTAACATCACAAAAACAGATTATCTAGTCATTATCACAAGGTTGTGGGACTTTGCTATGCGCAAACTGGCTACTGCATTTCCAACAACAGCAGCTTCAACAACACTTCAAAAGTACTTAATTGACTGTAAAATGCTTTGGGACACCTTCATGAAAGGCATCATATAAATTAAAGTCTTTTTATCTTTTTTGTTGAAATATTGATTGACAGGCTCTGCATTTCCAGATATCCAGCTTTCATGGCTTTACTTTTTATAGCTAAACTTTTATTGACCAGAAACATTAACTCTGTTTCCCTCTCCATAGACATGGTCTGCCCTGCTGAGTATTTTCTGTTTTTGTTTCACATTTCCAGCATTCACGGTACTTTGCTCTTCTATTTCTATAAAGGTTGCAATACAAATTTAAATTTACTTTTTTTATCATAAATATCAAAAAATAATTGAATAAAATTGTGAAAAGTTTATCAAAAGGCAATTTTATGATTGTTGCATTACCTGTATTTTTTGTACTGGTAGTGAGTTTGACGTGTTATGTTACAGGCAGGGAAAAGGCTGCAATAAGATATTAGTTTGGACAAAACAATCTAGAGAAAAGGAGGAGCATCAAAAATAAATATAAATGAAATATATGTGTTGCAATCTTCATAGAGTGTGGAAAACCAGCTGGGGGATTTAGAAGAAATCATGTAATGGGAATATATTGATTTAACAGCACTAATAGGAACTTGGCTATAAATTGGGAAGAAATTGAAAATAAACACATCAGGTTGTAGTATTTTTAGGAGGGGTCGGGTGCATAATATCCCAACGAGACTGGTGGATTGATTTATCTGGTCCTGCCACTGGTCTAATGAGGTGCACATGCTCCCTCAGTATTATAACCTTCGTATAGACAAAATAGGCCAACTTTTTTTCTTTATTCATTCATGGGTTGTGGGCATCACTGGCTAGGCCAGCATTTATTGCCCACCCTTAGTTTCCCTCGAGAAGGTGGTGGTGAGCTGCCTTCTTCAAACGCTGTAATCGATGTGGTGTAGGTACAATGACAGTGCTGTTAGGGAGGGAGTTCCAGGATTTTGACCCAGCAACAGTGAAGAAACAGTGATATATTTCCAAGTCAGGATGGTGAATGACTTGGAGGGGAACTTCCAGGTGGCGGTGTTCCAATGTATCTGCTGCCCTTGTCCTTCTAGATGGTACTGGTTGTGGGTTTGGTGCTATCTAAGGAGTCTTGGGGAGTTCCTGCAATGCATCTTGTAGATAGTACACACTGCCGCTACTGCGCGCCAGTAGTGCAGGGAGTGAATGTTTGTAAATGGGGTGCCAATCAAGTGGGCTGCTTTGTCCTGGATGGTGTCAAGTTTCTTGAGTGTTGTTGGAGCTGCCCTCATCTGGGCAAGTGGAGGGTTTTCCATCACTGCTGATTTGTGCCTTGTAGATGGTGGACATGCTTTGGGGAGTCAAGAGATGAGTTACTCATTGTAGGATTCCTAGCCTCTGACCTGCTCTTGTAGCCACAGTATTTATATGGCTCGTCCAGTTTCTGGTCAGTGATAACCCCCAGGATGTTGATTATGGGGGATTCAGCGATGGTAATGCCATTGAATGTCAAGGGATGGTTAGATTCTTGATGGAGATGGTGTCATGAAAAACCAGTTACAACCACAGATTACTTACAGACATTTTGAACTTTTAAGGAAGACTTTTGTGTTTTTAAAAAAATGCAAGCAAGGACACTGAGCAAAAGATGGTTGATAATGTAAAGTGACCACTTTCTGGAAAATTGCTATGTGGATTGTACTTGATCAACTGGTCCTGAGAGGACATGGAATGTTGCACCTAAAAGGTGTCATGGCCTTCTTCAAACAAAGACACTTGAGAGGGAGGTAGGAAAGATGCAAAAGACAGCTTTAATATCCTGTGGTTGCGGAGACAAAGGGATTTCCAGTGCCCACTGGGGTTGGGCGTGTTTGGTGGCGTGAGTGGACAATATGGTGCGACTGGTTTCACCAGGGTGTGAAACCAGTTTGCGATCGTCCGGTCAGCCGGCCGATGGAGGGCCGTGTTCTCCACCATTGGACGTTGGGAACCTCATTGTAATACATCAGCATATCATTATTAGGCCAGCCCACCAGAATCGTCCCCACTCTTCCACCCAACCCCCCACCCCCACCAGTTCATCTGCCCACACTGGTGGGAAAACATGCCGATGTGTTTCACAACAGTTCATAAGCAACGTGCACCTGGTGAGCTGCACTTCACTCAGGACTTCAATGTTTGTTTGTCTACCTTGCTTCGGTCAGCATTCAGTCATCAGCGCCTGGCTTCACAGCACCACATCACTTTTAGGGGGGCTCATGTGGGTGGATTTCCAATGGCTGCAGGGCAAGGTCTTGCTTCGGGAAGGGGGAGTAGTGGCCACAGGCAAGGGAAGGGGATGAAGGGCGAGAGCTGTAGTGGGGAAGGAGGGTAACCCAGGGTGTGTGTGGGGACACATGCTGACCTGTACAAGTGGCCTCAAGATGGTGAGGGCTGAGGAGGCAGTCTCCAGAGGAGGTGAGGCCAGATGGACATGTGAGGGTGTGTGTGTGAGAATGGGTGGTGATGTCCCTTGAGCTGGCAGTGAGTGAGATGCCAGTGAATGTGTGATGGGTTTGAGTGTGTGAGTTTAGAGTGATGAGATGGTTTCCATACCCTGGCTGCATGGATGAGATCATTCATCCTCTATCTGCATTGGATGGCCAACCTCTCCTGTGCAGCATTGGTACTGATCACCACCGTCTTTGGCTACCAAGTTGGAGTGGTAATATTGCTGCCCCTCCTGCGACCAAAGAGGGGGTAGAAGACATCACAGTGTGTCTCCACAGCATCCAGAAGGTACTCGAGGGCTGCAGCCTTCTTGCCTTTCTGGGCCATGTCTTCTTTGCTGCAGTCCTGGGCTGGAAGCACTGAGCACGGCTGTACTTTAAATGCGGTGCCTGGCGTGATGAAGCAGCGAGGTGATGGTGTGGATGGCGAATCAGAGCCCGCCTGCCATGGAAACGGCAGTCTTTCTTGGGAATGCATAAATAATGTGGCGGGTTTAGGACGATACGGCGTAAAAACATGCCATGCGGCCAGCAGGTAAAACGTTGTTTTATCCGCCGCTACTGCACTTTGGGCAGAATCGTCCCAGATTTGCATTAAGACTGATTTGCATGTCTCAGCAGACATCTGAAATCCATCTCCTGTTGATTTATATCTCAGAATGTGTAAATACTCTGAGATAAAAAGATCTCGGACTCTGGGTATGAGTCATTTCCCTTCCGGAATACACAGGGAAAAATCTGTTTAGAAAGCTGTTGTGCTGTGTGTGACAGCGAAAAACAGGACCAACTACTCACCCCTGTAGCTACAGGTGAAGTTTCTCACACTCACTCTCTCACTCTCAGTGCTGCCAGGGTGGGGGTTGGAGGGATGTTTCCCCGGACGCGGATGAGCGCAGTGAGACAGCTGCCTCAGGGAGCTGCAGACCCGAAAGTGATCAAATAAAGGTTTAAAATGCTGTTTAAAAAATGTCCATGCATCGGAATCAAGCAGCTGAAAATATAGCTGATAAAAATGCTGTCCACAGATATTTATTTTTATTTCAAACTGGAAATTTCATCCCGCCTTGGATGAGGTTTGATGAAAAATGTAAAGGCCGCCTGGCCAACTGTAAGGTTGGATGGGCCATGAAAAATTGGAGACAATTGTGTCATTAATGGGCTTAATTGCCCTCTTAATTGTCGATGGGCGCACTTCCAACGTTTGCACCTACCCGCCGAGCGAAATATCGCACGAGTGTGCGATGATGTCGGGACGCTCGCCCGACATCACCTCATGTGATTTTATGCCTGATCGGGTCGGTTGCGCACCTGCCCACAGGATGTGAAATTCTGCCCTCTGTTGCTGGTGGCAATGCTCAGCAGAAGAAACAGTCAAAAAAGAAATAGGACAGCTTCTTCAGCTATCCTGCAGAACCAATCCTGCAGAACCAAGCATCTCCAAACCAACTGCAAAACTGCCAATGTCAGCTCTACTGGAATCACCCAACTTAATGCCACAACATTTCGCCATCTACGCCTCACGGACAAGCCAAAGACTCATTCGTATATCTTTTAAAACTTTTATTTGGACTCTTAACTTGCTATTTCTGATCATGGTGTATGTGTGTTGCATTTTTATTATTTTTCTCGAGTTTTTAGTAACTAATAAACTTACTCTTTCTTTGACTCAAGAAAAACTGGTTAAATTGGCTCCTTCTAAAAAAGATAAATACACTTGGACTGGGAGAAGGAATCACGGGGGAATTTAAATTTTAAACTAACTTTGTTGCAATCAACCAAAGGGGTTGCATAAAGAAGAGGAGCCAGCCTTCTCACCCGGGAGCATAACAAAATTGGGGTCCCTTTTGGGAAGTTAACAAATTGGGGGACCTTGCCCGGGTACTGGTCGTGGCAATGGTCATTGCCTGGCGCTTACTCGTAAATGTTACTTGCCACTTGTCAGCCTAAACCTGGATATTGTCCAGGTCTTGCTGCATTTGGACATGGACTGCTTCAGTATCTGAGAAGTCACGAGTGGTGCTGAACATTGTTCATCCTCACTTCTGACCTTAGGCTGGAAGGAAGGTCATTGATGAAGCAGCTGAAGATGGTTGGGCTTTGGACACTACCCTGAGAAGCTCCTGCAGTGATGTCCTGTCCTCCATCTGTGCTGTAAAGTTTTCTTTTTCTGTTTTCTATTTGGGTGGTATCCAATTTTCAGGCTGGTAATCCTGAACGAGGCAGACCAGATACCTGCTATGTTCAGGGGAAACCAGTTTCCAGTGTGGATCATAAAACAGGTAGTCAAACCTTCCGTAGGTTTGCTGATTCTTTCTGGGTTTAAAATTATTACACCGTACCCAAAAATCCATATTCATCACCCTTAAAATTCTAACACAGTGACATGATGCTTTTCTCGATAGATTATTGTGAACGAACTCGAGGTTTCGTCACCTTTAAAAGGACACTAGGCATAATTTTACAGCAAAGTCTGTCAAAATTTCAGGACCCTGCTGAAATTGCTCTTGTATTGGCCACTGGATGTGTTTAAGGGTAGCTCCACCCCCCACCCCCGGCCAACTCAGCTCCCTGTAAGTGCCTGGCTTCCCAATTTGCAATTGCCTGCTGAAAATGTAATTGGTATCGGAAATGAATCCTCTGCTGAACCAGCATCCTCCAAGTTTGTTGTGGGCCACTTTGATACAAAGATGAACCATCTTGACATGTGTTCCTCAAAAGAAAGGCAATGAGATTTAATGCAAAGAAATTGGATTTTCAAAGCGATTTGAAATAAAATCGTTGCCTTGAAACCATGTTTCAATCTGCCCCTTTTCAGATGGAAAGTATATTCAGAAAATGTCAGTTATGATCGATATCCCATATCAGTGAACATTTAATTTTCCCTTCTCTACTTCTGAGGGGTTTAATGCCTACTGGGCTATATTTCCATGGGCACTGTTGGTTCAACCATGCATATTCCAGCTTTGGTCACTAGGTAGTGAGCGAAAACCAAGGCTGTTTTATTGCCTCCCCACTTGGATCCAATGCCCCTCACTCCAAACAACTAAACAGCCTTGGTTTAAACCTTTGACCTGCCAGGATGGTATTGTTCAGCTTGACCAACTGGATTATGGACAAGCCCTCTGCTAATGTTTTGAAAGCAGGTCCAGTTGTCATTTTGAGCATAAAGATAACCATGAAAAATAAATTATAAACAGAAAAATACTGGAAATGTTCAGCAAGTCAGGCAGGATCTGTGGAAAGAGGGAAACAGAGTTAATGGATGGAATATCATGCCGGTGGGATTTCCCAGCCCCGACAAAGTCAATGGAATTTTGAACGGCTCACCTCAATTTACGGCCTCGCCCCCACCAAATGTTTCAGGTCAGAATTGGAAGAAGTAAGAGATGTAATAAGTTTTGTGCAGGTACAGAGGCACGGTAAGGATGAGGGGAGGAGAGAATAAAGAGGTTTGTGATGGGGTGGAAGACGGGAGAGATTAAAGAGCAAAACGTATATTGATGTAAAAGTGGGTCATAATGAGACAAGTGGAAAACAAAAGTAAGGAAGTGTGAATGGGAAGAGCAGAATCGCTATCAGAACATGCTGTCTGGAAAAAGCGGTGATCATAATCTGAAATTATTGAACTTGATGTTGATACTGGAAAGCTATAAACGACTTGGGGGTGATGCTTCTTGAGTTTATGTTGAGCTTCATTAGAACCCTGTAGGAGGCAGAGGACAGAGATCAGAGTGGGAGTGGGGTGGAGAATTAAAATGATGGGCTAAAGGAAACTCAGCATTCCACAGGCTCAGTGATGGTGTTCTGCAAAGCGATCATCTGATCTGTATTCGGTTTCCCCAGGTAGTGGAGATTGCATCGTGAGTAGTGAATACAATATACTAATTCAAAAAGTAAACTAAATCACTGTTTCACCTGGAAGGAATATTCAGGGCCTCGCTTGGTGGGAAGGGAGAAGATGAAAGGGCAGTTGTTGCATTTCCTGAGTTTGTATGGGATGATGTCATAGGAAGGGGAATGGTGGTGAAGATGATGGAAGAGGGCACCAAGGTTTTGCAGAAGGGGTAGTTCCTTCAGGATAAAATGGGAGTGGAGGGAAAGATGTGTTTGGTAGTGGCATTATATTAAAGATGGTGGAGAATGATTTCTTGACCGTGGAGGCTGATGGGGTGAAAGGTGAGGCCAAGAGAAACCCTATTGTGGTTCTGGATGGGGAGGGGGAGGTGGAGGGAAAGTGGGTGAGAGCAGAAATGTGAGGAATGGAACAGACATGGTCAAAGGCCCTGTCACTTATGGTGGAGGGGAATCCTTGGTTGAGGAAAAAGGAATACGTGTTTGATGTACTGGTGTGGAAGGTTGCATCGGAGGCACAGATGTGACAGAGATGGAGAAACTGGGAGAATTGAATACAGTAGAATCCTTACAGGAAATGGGGTGGGAGAAAATGTCCTCGGGGTTGCTGTGGGAATTAGTGGGCTTATGGTAAATAGTAGTTGACAGCCTATCCCAGAAATGGAGAGAGAAGTTGAGGAAGGGAATTGAAGTGTCGGTTTGACCATGTGAAGGCAAGGAAGGGGTGGAAATTAGAAGCAAAGTTGATGAAATTTTCCAATTCAGGGAGAGAATATAAAGTGGTACCATAAGGATATGAGAAATAGAAGCAGGAGAAGATTAACCATCAAGACTTCTGCAATTTTTTTGAATATTTTGAATTGTTTATTTAAAATTTTCCCACTGTTTATTTACTGCTTTACCTTTTTTTATTCTGTCACAGGATGTGGGCATTGCTGGCTCGGCCAGCCTTTATTGCCCATCCCTAATTGCCCTTGAGAAGGTGGTGGTGTAGGTATACCGACAGTGCTGTTAGGGAAGGAGTTCCAGGATTTTGACAAGCGACTGTGAAGGAATGGCGATATAGTTCTAATTCAGGATGGTGTGTGGCTTAGAGGGAAGCTTGCAGGTGTGGTGTTTCCATGCATCCGCGGCCCTTGCCCTTCGAGGTGGGTTTGGAAAGTGCTGTTGAAGGACTCTTTGTGAATTGCTGCAGGGCTTCCACTGTTTGTCAGTGATGGAGGGAGTGAATGTTTAAGGTGGTGGATGGGGTGCCAATCTAGCGGGCTGCTTTGTCTTGGATGGTGTTGCATTTATCCGGGTAAGTTGAGTGTAGTCATCATTCTCCTGACTTGTGTCTTGGTGAAGTCTTTGGCAAGTCAGGATGTGAATTGCTCACTGCAGTATTCCCAGCACCTGAGCTGCTCTTATAGCCACAGTATTTACATGGCTGGTCTAGTTCGATTTCTGGTCAATAGTAACTCCCAGGATTTTGATAGTGGGGGGGGAATTTAGCTGTGGTAATGCCATTGAATGTCAAAGGGAGATGTTTAGATTCTCTTTATTATCAGAGCTACCCCTCCTCCTCTGCCATCCAGTCTGTCTTTTCGAAATATTATGTACCTTGGAACATCTTGTAACCATGTCTCTGTAATGATTGGATATAAACCATTTATCTTTATTTGTGCCTTTAGTTCAACTACAGTTTTTTTTATAGTTTGTATGTTCGTATATCTGTCATATTGTGGATACTCCGTGTCTTCAGATAAAGTGATTTCAATTTTATTTCTTTACTACTTTTCGCTGCAGGGACCTTACTCTCTGTTACACGATCACCGTTAAACTCTCTGTCCCTTCCTGCCCCACTGAGCTTATCTTTACACACATAGATATACCTTTCTGCTGCCTCAACTTTTATCTTTAGATTTCTGAATCTCTCTCCTCCTCTTCCTCCGGCGGTTTAAAGCCATTTTTCCCTTCTCTGACCGTATTTGCTGGTGCACTCATATTTGTATGCGTTGCCCCGTCCTGTCACATTCCGATTACTGTTACCCATATCGTTACTCTACATTATTGCCTTGTCCTTTCTCTTCAACTTTCCAAATACCCCCTCACAAAAGCACCTGCCCCACTATTTAGTTTAAAGGTCTCCTTATCGCCCTATTTATATGACCCCCCCAGGACACTGATCCCAGCACGGTTCAGGAGAAGAATGTCTCAGTGGTACAGCTCCCACTTTCCCCATACTGGCCCCATGAATCAAAACCCATTTCTCCCACACCAATCTTTGAGCCATGCATTCAACTCTGATCCTGTTTACCCTATGCCATTTTGCTCATGGCTCAGGTTGTAATCCAGAGATTACCCTTGTGGTCCTGCTGTTCTGCTTTTTAATTTAGCCTCTAGCTGCACATACTGTTTAAGCAGAACCTCTTTTAGTCTTAATTATGTTGTTGGTACCCACAGGTACTACGACAACTAGATCCTCCCTCTCCCACTCCCCTCCACCCCTGAGGAGGTGTCCTTAACCCTGGCACTGGGCAGGCAACACAGCCTTTGGGACTTACGTTCTCAGCTGCAGAGAACAGTATTTATCACCCCCTAACTATTACTGTCCTCTACTTACAACTATATTTCTTTCTATTCCCCCCACTTGAATGACTCCCTGTACCATGGCACCATGGTAAGCTTTCTCATCCATCCTTCAGTCCCTCCTCTCATCCACTAAAGCTGCAAGAACCTTGAAACTGTTGGACAATTGTAGGGGCCAAGGCTCCTCCATTGCCACCTTCTGAGTCCCCATACCTGCCTCACTCAGACCTTCCTATCCCTGACCACGGACCAAATCTGAAGTACCTAACCTGAGGGGTGTGACTGCCTCCTGGAACAAAGTGTCCAGGTAACATAGAAACATAAGAACATAGGAGCAGGAGTAGGCCATTCAGCCCTTTGAGCCTGCTCCGCCATCCAGTACAATCATGAGGTGTCAGCTGTGGCTCAGTTCATAGCACCCTCGCCTTTGAATCAGAGGGTTGTGGGTTCATGTCCCACTCCCGGAAACCAAGAATTGTGATTGTACTCAAAAGAGTTGCAATCTGTGACTGTTGATAACTCGAAAGAGTATCCAGTACAATCATGGCTGATCAATCACTCCAATGACTTCTTCCAACACCATCCCCAAATCCCTTTATGTCATTGGTATTTAGAAATCTGTCAATCTCTACTTTAAACATACTCGATGATTGAGTTTCCACAACCCTCTGGGGTAGAGAATTCCAAAGATTCACAACCAAAAAAATTCTCTTCATCTTGGCCCTAAGTGAGTATCCCTTTATTTTGAAATTGTGTCCCCTGGTTCTAGACTCTGACCATTGGAAACACCTTACCTGTCTATCCCTTTAATTATTTTGCAGATTTCAATGCGATCACCTCTTATTCTTCAAAATGCTAGAGAATATAGGCCCAATCTCTCTTCATAGGCCAGTCCTGCCATCCTGGAAACAAGTCTGGTGAACTGTTGTTGCACTCCCTCTGTGGCAACAATACCCTCCCTAAAGTAAGGGGACCAAAACTGCACTCAGCACTCCAGGCGCAAAGCGCAGTGTCCAAAGCTCAGACTCCAGCTCATTAACTTTGAGATGAAGTTCATCAAGCTGCAGGCACTTATTGCAGATGTAGTTACCGTGGATCACATGGGTGTCCATCAGGCCCACATGCAACAGCTGCAACACATCACCTTCCCTGCCATCTTTATTGTATTTAATTAATTAGGCTTCAAGTTTAGAAATATCACTTAACTGTTATCTGTGGTTATATTAATTAGTTTGGAACTTGTTTAAGTTACAAATTTAATGCAGTGCTCCCTAGTACCGTTAAACTACTGCTACCATTTAGAGGGATAAAAACTTAAAACTCATCAACCAATCAAAACAAATTTTCAAGTTAGCATTTGGTCCTTGTTACACTCCAGCGTCAGTGTATCCACTCTGTGTGGTTGCAAAACCCGTCTGCCTTTATAGAGGGCTGGTGACTCACACCCAAACTGCAACTGCTAAGCCAGCTTCCTGCTACAGTAATTAACTCCTATTCAGGTCACCACTTTCAAATGATTGATAGATAATTGCCACTGCCAGGCAGTTTCTGTTAAGCTAGGCTTTTTAACTAGGTTGCCATTTAAAATTTTAAGTCAGTCTGAAACAGCCATCAGTGTTTTAGGAAAAGAGGTGAGGAAGGGGTCTTGAGTGGGGCTGGAGGGAAGAATGTTCCTTCAGACTATTTTTAACAATGTTCCACGAGTCCCATAAAAAGACAGGCATAATCAGAACCCACATGAGTGTCTTTCTCTTTGGATAAAGTGAGAAGATTTGAAGGAAAAGTTGTTCAATATAAGATGAAGTTCAGCCCAGCAGAGGTGAGTGGTGGTGGATAGAGTCTGGTCGAGTCTTAGTCCAAGGAAGAAGGTGAGAACCTGCAGGCCGCATCCTGATGGACAGAGGTGTAGAGGGACTGGACGTCCACAATGGAAAGGAGAAGGCTTGGGCCAGGATACTAGAAGCTATTGAAGTAGTAGAGGGCGTTGGAAGAGATTGGACAAAGAGGCAAAAAAATAGAGTTAAGGTAAGATAAGTTCCAATGGGGCAAGAACAAGCTGAAATAATAGGGGCAACAGGGCACTCCTATTTGTGGACCTTGTGAACGCGATAGATGGTGCTGGATATTCTGGCAAACTACAAATGTCAGCAGGTTTAATGACAGTATTAGGGTTGGACCTGAGGGAACGGATTGTTGCAAATTCAGAGGGAGATAGGTTAGAATGGGTGAGGGGAGAAGAGAAATTGAGTTGGCTGATGTCACGCCAGTAGTCTCCAATGAAAAGATCTAGGCTGAATTTTGAGCTCCTGTTGGGCCGTTTTCTCAGAGGTGGACTGGAGGCCTTGCAAGTCTACCTGCCTGCCTTCCTGTGGTGGGTCATGAAGGGCCACTTGAGGCCAATTAAAGGAGGCCCATTGGGATTCTCCAGGATCCCTCAGGCAGTGGTGGCCTGGCTCCAAAAGCCTTTTTTAAATTGAATGTAAAATTTGAAGAGACGTTGCCTCCATCTCCTCTTTCTTTCTTACTTTGCATTGCAGCCTGCTGCTCCTTTCAAGCTGGAAGCCTCTGATTGGCCGTCTAGCTTTGTGAGCCCATTTCCAGGCCAATTTAGGGAATGCCCCTGTGAACATGGTTGGTGGTAATTCCCCCCGAGGCAAGTTTGGAACCTGGAAACAGTCCCGACCCTGAGGGAAATTCCTGACACCTTGAAAGGATAAGAGGCCAGAGGAAGGGCTCCAGGTGGAATGAGAATTCTGAAGTTGGGTAAAAGAGTCCACTGTGTGAAGGGGGAGAAGTCTTGCCCAAAGAAACTGGTGCAGAGGCGAAGTTGACAGAAGAGAAGGTCAGCATTTATGTCAAATTTGAAATACACTGGAAAATTCATGAAAAATAAATTGGTTTACAGTTCGGAGTTGTTCATCTCTGTTTCTTTGACAGTAGCTTGGACAGATCTCACTACATTTGAGAAAATGTAAGTCTATTGTTAATCCTAGTCATGGACAGAGAAATTGTAAGATGTGATTCCAAAGTGAGTACAGTTTTATGAAATGTCGAAAATAAACCAATTCAAGTTTTAATTTCACAGTTGGAGGGAAAAAAAATCAACACTTCCATGCAAGTTGGGCAGCTTTTTACTCATTTTCTATTCATGCATAGCAGTTATAAGATCTGGTTTATCTGTTTGGCGCTCAAGTGCAAGTCCGTCAGCGTGATTTAATATAAATAGTTCAGGTGGAAAAAGCCATTATGAGAAATTATCCAGTCAGCTTCATTTTTGGATCTTTCTTGTTTATTGTGCTTTTGTGTGTCAGCTGGTGGTGTTAACTGATGGCAACATGGACAGCTATTGAATTGTAAACACTGTATTTGGAATTTAAGAACTTTAATAAAGGAAATGGCTTTAGGTGTAAAATTTAAGCAAGAACAAAATAGTTTGCTCAATTAAACACATTAAAACATCCATTCTAGTAACAAGTGATTTTCTAGCTGATTCCTAGTTCAACAGCGACTGAAAGTGAATGGGTTAAGAGATAGTGGTAAGGTAAAGATAATGTCAGAAGTGCATTCGAGAAACCTGCTATTGTTGTTCAGTTTTCTCAGGTTCATTTTGGGGGTGTGGGTAGTGTTGGCACAACCAGGAATTATTGGGCATTCCTAGTTGCCTGAGCACTTGGTGGACAATTTCAAAGGGCAGTTAAGTGTAAATCATCTTGGAGAGGGACTAAAGTCACATGTAGACAATAGCAGGTGGGGAAGGGGACATTCCTTCCCAAAGTTTTAATGATAGTCTGAAAGCTTCTTCTACTTTTACTTCTATTTCCACATTTTAAAAACTGAACGCAAATTCTGGTGTGATTTAAGCTCAGGTTCAATGAATTGTTAGCCTAACCCTCTGGATTACTAGTCTAGTTGCGACTATTATACACCAACATGCTTAAGCAAATTGCAGAGGAATTTTATTGTATTCGGCCCCTGGTCCTAAATTATCTAAAATAATTAAAATTATGGTGCCAGCCCCATCAGGACCAACAGATTAAAAAGAGAACTATCTCCAGGCACAACATTTTCTCCCTAAGCTGCTGAAGCCTAACCTTATTTATTTTTTTTGCTTAGAAAGCAAAAAAAAAATGAAATAAATCAGTAGTTAATACTTGGGTGACACCAAGCTTCAGTTTTCGAAGGCAGGAGAGTGTGAGAGAAAAGGAAATCGGAGGGAAACGAGGTGCTTGCAGCTTTGAACTTCTGGGGAAAAAATGAGTGAGCAGAAAACTGTGTTGAGTTTTAGATTTTAATGCATTAAGTATGTGGGGAGGAAAAAGGACGTGTGGGCAGTATACTAATAACATATTAGTGGGAAAAAAAGGGGAAATGTTGGACTTCCCAAAGTATCAGTACAAAGAATAATTGGGGTAAATGTTCATCTTCGCTACCTGGAAGGAAATGTCGATGAGTGGTGTACCCACCTGCTTCTCATTCCATTGATTTGAATCAATGATCATAATGGGAAGATGATATACCACATTAGTATGCAGGCAGTGCTTATGAAAATATAAACTGGAATGACTGAGATAGAAAACTTGCTTATCAGATTGGAGTATCCTCTCTAAGATTGGGAAAAAAGTGCTAATAGAGTCTCATTAGATTTGAATATTGCTTTCAAATCTAATGAGGTCCTTCTAATGTTGAGCTTTAGAGGGTTAAGAGTTGAAGAAAAAGAAGCACCTGGTGTAACATTTCTTGGAGGCAGTTTATGAGGAAGTTGTAAGATGACAACTCAAAACATGATACAATTGTTGGCACCACTGCTAGCACAGCAATTTTATATTGCATACCTTTTAAAATTATATTTAGAAACTTTAGTTGAAAAGATTGGCTTTAATAGTGACAATCTTGAGAAAGAAATTAATGGCTCCCTCTTTGTTCTTCATATGAGGGCTTTCCACTTCCATTGAGTGACATGACTTATGTGGTAGGTTTTTTAAATATCTATTCAAAACAGTTACAAAATTTATACTTTCATGCAAGTAATTACAATGTAAAAAAGCCCTGCTGGAGCACATAATAGGCAGAAAGGAGAGGGTATGCTTTATTTAAGTGTGCTGTAATATGCATTCAAATTTCTGGGGTAGTTTTTTTCTGCATTTCCTATGTGCAATGATAGGGCACTCATTTTCTTTAACCAGTGGGAATGTCGCTTTCAATATTAAATAGATGCAAAACTCAGTTTGCATTTGTACTAATTCATTCAAAATGGGTATGAAAATGGCTATAAATGGCTATGTAGTTATTGAGCTGTTCCAGGATTGCTTTTGATACAGCATGTTCAGATTGGATTTAGCGTGTTTTATTCTTTCATGGGATGTGGGCATTGCTGGCAAGACCAGAATTTGTTGCGCATCCTGAATTGCTCTTGAACTGAGGCTTGCAAGGGCATTTCAGAGGGCAGTTAAGAGTCAACCGCAGTACTGTGGGTCTGGAGTCACATGTAGGCCAAATTGGGTAAGAATGGCAGATTCCCTCCCCTACCAAGCTACCTATTGTAATATCGGTTTTACAAAGCAATTTTATTTTATGGTCCACGTGATAACCAATCTGTCACTGATTACATACTTCCACCCCTTCAATCCCTCCACTGCCCACACACTGGACTTTACCTTCATGAAAAATGTTCATTTCAAAGGCACCATTCATTAAATAAAAACCTTTTTATTTGTTTACAAATGCAAAATGTAAAAACCAACATGCCTAATCGATGAGTACTGTGTCTTTTGAAAAGAAAAAGAAATTGAAAGTATTACACAAAACCGAAAGGTTAGCATCCGGTGGGCATGGTATGTTAACATCACTTACAAAGTTAGCTTTTACAATATGCTCCTTTCATTTCAATATAGTCAATCGTGATATACATTCAAGCTAGTATAGGGTGTGAAGTGGAGGTAATGGTTTCCCAGGCTCCTGCTGCCTTTTTCCTACTAGATGATGAAGACTGCGGAGACTTGGCAAATTGCTGAAATGCATCCTACAAAGAGGGACATTGCTGCCCCAGTACTCCAATGCTGAAGGGTGTTCAATGTTGAGGATGGATTGTCAATCAAGTGAGCTGCTTCATCGAGAATAGCATTGAGCTTTTTGAGTATTTTTGGATCTGCACCCATCCAAGAAAGTGGAAAGAATTCCATAACATTCCTGGCAAGTATCTTATAAGTGAAAGAGGTGAAGTCCTTTCGTGAACCTGATGAGTTTTTACAACAATCGATGATAGTTGTCATAGTCACGATTGCTAAGATTGGCTTAATATTCCATATTTATTAATTGAATTTAAATTCCATCAGCTGCCATGTCAGGGTTTGAACCCATGTTCACGGAGCATGGGCCTCTGGATTACTAGTCCAGTGACATTATCACAATGAAACCATTGTCACCCTGATTAAAACCAGAAATAATCTGTAGATAGGGGGAATGGCACCGGGCACAGTTGAACAAGGGTGCTGCATTTTGGAAGAGCAAGTGCAAAAGATCTAAGAGAGGATCAATGGAAAAAAAGAAAGTCATGACCAGAAAATCGCTGAAGAAAGTTAGTGTGCATCTACATGCGTTTCAAAGTAACTCGTACAACATCAAATGCTTTGGGATGTTTCTGAAAGATATGATAAGGTGCTATATAAATTGCAGGCTTTCTTGTATAATGCTCAGAGGCAAATAGCTAATATATTTAGATTGGAGAGACAGCTGAATACAGAGATAAAGAAAAGCATCAGGAAAAGAGGTTCTAACAATATTGGGATGGGCTCAGGAACAGATTAGGTTAAATTTAAATGACAGCTAAAAGGAAGAGGATGCTCCGTTAAAATCCCCATCATCTATGTTGGTGCAACCCAGCATGCAATTGCAGAAGACAAAGCTGAATTAGATATCCTTCTGTCCCTGACCATATGCATACCCATCTTGAGCCAAAGCAAAATAGTGCACATGCTGGAAATCAGAAATAAAAGCAGAAAATACTGGAAATACTCAGCAGGTCTGGCAGCCTGTTGGAGAGAACCAGGATTAATATTTTTTTGGGTAATTTCAGCAAAGTGATGGAAGAAGTCGTCAACTGCTCTATCATGTATCCATCACTCAACAACAACCTGTCCACTGATACGCTGGTTCAGTTTCACCAGGGCCAAATGACTCCAGATCTCATTCAAGTCCGGGTCCAAACGAGAATAGAAGAGTTGAATTCCAGAGGTGAGGTAAGAGTCATCTTAAGAGAGCTTTTCAGTATTGGAAGGGGAGGAAGGGAGGCTGAACTTGAACCAGCCACATTAAATATTGTGGTTACTAGAACAGGCCATAGGTCATGTATTTTGTGGTGAGTTTATTCACCACCTGACTCCCCATAACGCCTCTATCACTCACAAGATACATGTCAGGAATGTTATGGAATTCTTTCTGCTTGCTCAGTTGGGTGCACATCCAACAATACTCAAGAAGCTGAACACTATTCTGGACAAAGCAACCCACTTGATTGACACTCCATCCACAACCATGAACACCCTCCAGCATTGGCGTGCTGGGGCAGCAATGTCCCCTCTTTGCAGGATACATTTCAGCAATTTGCCAAGCCGCCTTCAGCAGTATCTCCCAAATCCGCAGTCTTCATCATGTAGAAGGAAAAAGGCAACAGACACCTGGGAAACCATTAGCTCCACTTCACACCCCATACTAGCTTGAATATAAGTATCACCATTCCTTCATAGTTAAATATTGAAGTGAATTGTTAAAGCTAACTTTAAAAGAGATGTTAACATACCACACTTGTTAAGGACGCTAACCTTTGTTTTGTACAATATTTTCATTTTTTTTTTCTTTTAAAATGACACAGTACTTAGCGATTAGGCAAGTTGGTTTTTACATTTTGTGTTTGCAAACAAATGAAAAGGTTTTTTTCTATGAATGGTGCCCTTGAAATGAGCATTTTTCCTTAAGGTGAAGTCCTAAGGTTAAGTATGTGGGTGGCGGAAGGATTGAAGAGGTGTGAGAATGTAATCAGTGACAGATTGGTTATCGCTTGTACCATAAAATAAAATTACTTTGTGAAACCAATATTGCAATTGGTAGCTTGGTTCAGTGGAAAATTGCTGTGTCACCTACCATGGTGATGAAATGGTGAGCAGACTGTTCAAGGAAATGAGCTTACCTAAAAAGTTCTGATATCATCCCGCCTTTCCCTGTTAATGGTTACACAGGTCACATGTCTGGACATTTTGTGACTGATTCAAATGTATCTGAACACCTGGGGAGAGGATCAGATCCGTGACTTGCAAACCAAAGCATCACTTAACAACTTAAAGATTGAGAGTGCTGCTTGTCTGTGAACTTCTTTGCAACTGGTAGTGAAAGGGTTAAGAGGAGCCAGTTGGCACATCTGCATTGTGTTCAAACCAGGAGAAGATTAGGGAACAGATTGGGTATTTAATAGGTGAGAATGTTTAACGAGGCATCGAGGATCAAGGTGGGACAAAGTTTTTAATTGGTTTTTGAACTTCAGTCTTCACAAAGTAGGATTTTGGGATCATTCTTGGTCTTGCACACCAGATGTTTGGAGCATTCAGGAAATGTGCAGAGTAGGAGACAGTTTAAAATCTGGATGCACTGATAGGAAATAAGGCTTGCAGGTTTGATGGCACTGAACCAAGACTTGCCTCAGGAAGCAAAAGAGAAGTAGAGGAGGGCCTGGGTAGAATCTTCTGATGTGTAAAACAAAGCAGGAATTCAAGATTACTAATTCTGTTTACATTTTTAAAAAGGGGGAAGAGATATAAACCAATGAGTGTAATTAGCTGAAACTGTGCTGCACTTTGGAATGCCTTCATAATATTTGCACTTCAGTTCCAGATTTAAAACCTGAGTTCTTTTAACTCTCAGCTTTCTGGGTTGCAACATTTCCTTTCAGAAAGTTGTACTCACCTGACCTGTCCCAAGTATGCTGTTGTGCATTGCATTGAGTAAGACTAATAAATGCTCGACTGTAGGCAGCCATGTTGAACTAACTTTAGTTGCACCTCCCCAACCGAGAGGGCAACAGAGATGGCAGTATAACAAAATGCTCAGATCTTGCAATATACTACACATCCGCCCTATTTAAATAAAAGCTTATATATTAACATCAAAATGTAAAATAGTACATGTATATAAGTTCCCAGAATACAATATGACTATACCAACATCAACAGTATCTGAAAATTGAACAAGTTGGGTTGCATATATGCTTTTACTATAATCACAACCAAAACATACATGATCAATATTCCTAAAATAATTTGCATGTGCAAAAAATGTTTTACCTTAACAACAATATTTGTTTAACAAAAATATCATAATTTGACAAGCAATAATGAAAAGGACAATTATTTCTTCTTTCTTCCTCCATACTTTCAATTAACCTATCTGGCTTCTTCCTTTTCTGCCCAGCTTTCTCCTATTTCCATTTGCTTGACTCTGCTCTGTCAACATTTCTGACTGTATCAAATCTGAACTTTGAGTACTAATTCCACATACTAGTTGGGACTGTGACAATGATTGATTTGGCTTAATTGAAGACCCTCACACACTTTGCTCTACTGGAGGATTCTGTGATATTGGTAAACTTTTAGTTTCTTTTTGACTTTCACTTTCTTTCTGACTTTCACTTTGGCCTGTAGGAAGAACTTGGACTCTCGGAGGTTTCTCATTCTCTCCCTTTGTCAGATTTCCTCTTTCAAGCAAATGATCTGCATGACACTGGCAGTGTCTCTCTCCAATCTTCACTAAATATGTGAATGTACCTGGTCTCTTTACAACTCCAGTCACATACTTTTTATCACCTCAGTAGTTTTTCAGCATTACCTTCTGACCAGCAATGAACCCTCTAAGTTTCATGCCTGGTGTATCATGACTCATCTTCATTACTTTGCTGTTGATGCCAGGCTTAGCAAACTAAACCTTGTTCTCGAAGCATATTTAAACACTAACTGGGAACACCACCACCTGCAAGTTCCCCTCCAAGTCACTCACCACCCTAACTTGGAAATATATCGCCATTCCTTCACTGTCACTGGGTCAAAATCCTGGAACTCCCTTCCTAACAGCACTGTGGGTGTACGTACCTACACCACATGGACTGCAGCAGTTCAAGAAGGCAGCTCACCATCACCTTCTCAAGGGCAACTAGGAACGGGCAATAAATGCTGGTCTAGCCAGTGATGCCCACATCCTGTGAACGAAAAATAAAAAAGACTAACTTGTGACGTGAGCAACCTATTGTAGACCCTGGGGTTATTCTGTAAGAGAACAGAGACTTGTCTAGCCTGTGTGAAAGAGAAACATAGGAATTACTGCCTAATTTATCACCTAGCAAATACTTCTGCAAAGACCTCCTCTGCAGCACCATTCAATGCTGGATGATATGGTGTGTTAGAGTGTGTTTGACTGCATTCTTACTCAGAAATATTTCAGACTCTTCTGACCTAAACTGTGGATCATTATCTGACACTGACACCAACGCCTCTGCCAACTCATAAATTGCAAATCAACTTCTCAAAGCTTTAATAGTTTTGGCACTTGTGGTATTGGGCACAGAATCAACATTTATCCATTTGCTATTGCTATCGACCAAAATAAGATACACTTTCCCTTCCACTTCAAAGAAATTGACATGTACTCATTCCCACAGCATTCTTGCCTTTGACCATGGGATGAAAGGAACCTTGGTTGGATCATTTTTCATCCTGAGCCACACTTCACAACTTTTCACCAACTCTTCAATATCTCAGTCTACCTTTGGATACTAAAAATAACCCCTTGTTACTGCTTTCATATGGACTATATCTTTGTGCTGTTGATGAAAGTCCTCGAACAATCTCTCTCTAAACCTTGACATAATAATGACTCTTAAACCCCATAGGAGATAGCCTTGATCTCAGTTTATTTTTACGTGTGAAATACTCCTGCAATTTCTCATCATTGCACTCTTTAGGCCAGCCGTTCATGACATAATTGAGCACTTTACTAAGTATCACATCCTCGTGAGTTTCTTCTCGAATTTCTGTGGCAGACACTGGCATGTCATTTGTGTATATAAAGTAATTCACAGGTAACTTTCAGCATTTATGGGAAATCTTGAAAGAACCTCTGCATTTGCATCATTGATTGACTTGCGATGTATTGTATGGATGGGACATCAAAATGAACGCTGGCTCTGAAGCCCTGCTGCCACTAGGAATGGTTCTCTCTTATTTGTCTCAGTTATGTTTGTAAGGGCTTGGTGATCAGTTAACAAAGTGAACTTCCTACCGTACGTGTATTTGTGGAACCTAGTAACAACCTATATGATTGCCAATGCCTCTTTCTCATCTTGAGTAATTTTACTCTGACTTTGTTTTTGTTTATTCATGCCAGCATTTATTGCTCATCCCTAATTGTCCTTGAGAAGGTGGTTGTGGAGCTGCCATCTTGTGCTGTTAGGGAAGGAGTTCCAGGATTTTGACCTAGCGACAATGAAGAAATGGTGATATATTTCCAAGTCAGGATGGTGAGTGGCTTGGAAGGGAACTTCCAGGTGGTGGGTGTTCCCATGTGTCTGCTGCCCTTGTCCTTCTAGATGGCAGTGGTTGTGGGTTTGGAAAGTGCTGTCTAAGGGGGCTTGGTGAGTAAAGTACAAGAAGCATATGCTATGCCATGCCATCTTCCATTATGTGAGTAAACATGACCCCTAATCTCTGTGGTGAGGCATTATACACTAAGACCAATTTTTTCTTGGAATCATAGTTGGTCAAAGCAGCATCACTGGTCAGTATCTTCACTCCTTCAAATGCTTTCTCATACTCTACAGACCAGTCTTAATCTATTCCATCTGAGCAATTGATATAGTGGAGTAAATGTATTAGCTAAGTTGGGGATGAACTTAGAATAATACTCAACAAATCCCTATGGATGTTCTAAGTTCTTTTGTTCTCTGGTGTATTTGCTTTCAAAATCCCTTCAACGTTCTCCTGCATTGGGTGGATACCTTCACCATCTGTTTGGTGACCCAGTTAATGTTAGACTTGACATGATGAAGCCACACATGTGCTTTTTAGTTTTGCCATATTCTTGAAGCCGATCTAGGACTTTGTTCAAACTTACATTGTGCCCTACCTCTGCCTTACAGCTAATTAGATTGTTATCTAAGAAGCAGCACATTCCTTTCATCCTACTTACTTCTTGATCCATGACATCCTGGAACACTGCAGGAGCAGTTGACACCCTAAATGGTAACCTTTCATAGGATGATTTGTATCCATAGATAGTGTGCTGACAGTTCCTTGCTCTTGTCAGTTAATTCTAATTGCAAATATGCATTTGACAAATCTATCTTACTGCACACCTTTCCATTGGCTAAATTAGAAAACAAATCTGATTTGGTAGGTAGAGGGCAGGTATCATTCATGATCACATTATTTACCATTAGTTTATAATCTCCACAAAACCAATTAGACCCCATCTGCTTTTTGAACTACCACAATGGGCCTGGTCCATTCATTGCTCTGCCCTTTCTTAATTCCCCATGTTCTTTCTCATCTCTTTACTTACTGCTTCTAACTGTGCGTAAGGTACTGGCCTAGCCTTGCAAAATAACAGCTGTACATGATCTTTTATCTTGACTTTGGCCTTTGGTGCCTAATTTTATCTTTTGGTCCTCCTTGCTCCAAGGCCACTCTGTGCTCTCTTAGCACTTCCTTAATGGCAGACATACTCTTACTGATCCCTGCTGTAAATAACTCAGCCCTGTTTAACCGCATTTTCTTAAGCCAATTTCTTCCCATCAGGGAGACTTTGTTCCCTACGACCAATGGCAAGTAATGGACACATCATTGTATTCCACTCTAGCACTAACTTCACCTAACACTGAAGTACTATTATTAGAATAACTAGCCAGTTTCACACTGCATAAGGGAATGTGACTTAGGGATTTTTGTACTCGTCTTCCGAGATAACAGACACGACTGCAGGTGTATCAACAATGAAAGTAAGTTGTGAAACTCTGACTTTCATTTCTACAGTGGGCATTGAAATTCAGTCCGAATACACTAATCTTCCATGTGTTGTTTTCTTGCTCTTTGACTGAGAGCATCTCTTGATCTTCCTGTTCAATACATCAACTTCTGTTTCCACATCTCTCATATGTGCATTCGAAGATTTCCATACTCCGAACTAGCTTTAGATCTACCACAACCTCGACCTGGTGCATGGCTGCAACCTGGAACTTTACCATAACCTGGAGAATTACTATTTCCCCTACTCCTGCCATCTGAATATTACTGACTTTCCCACAGGCTTTGACTGGAAATGGGAGCACTAGATGGTTGGTGATGACCATGGCAACGTTTACATATAAATTTCTGACTTTGAGACTGTGAACTTGGTTGCCTTGGCCTGGATCTCACTGTAACCCAGTGGACCTCCCATCCCAGTTCAGGAAAACAACTCCCTTGCAGTTTGCAACCATCTCTATCTGCTGCCTCCATGGCCTCAACACAGGCCTCCTTCCACATCAGCTTATTGCCTTTGCTCAAGAGTTTAGCCAGCTGGATTTTATTGTTCTTTAGGCCTCTGACAAACACCTCTCTAAGGTCAATTTCTAAGGCCGCACCATACCCATAGCAGCGAGACAGTTTACTTAATTCAAGAATTTTGGCCTGGATTTTCGCCGAGTCAGAATGACTCAGGAGCCCTTAAAAATTGGCAGGCAGGTCTCAAATCCGGATTCCCAATCCCATTCCTGGCCTGTGTGATTTTCAGGAATGCCTTTTAAGGCTGCAGACTTGTTCAGGTCAAATGCCAGCACCCGGCACTCCCGACTTGGTCCGCTCCACTGTGGGGATAGGCATGTCCTACTCCTCCGCAATTTTCTTAAAGTTGGGCCAGGTTTTTAAAGAGTTGTGGTTGACGGCACCTCAGAAGTGTTGTGAAGCATAGCCTGCATAAGGGGACCTTTTCAGAAGGTGAGTTCTTCATGCCCCCTTTTGCCAAGCTCAGCCCCTCTACCCGGTCCCCATGGCCCATCATGCCCCCATGACATGGTATGGCACTTCCATGCCCATTCACCCACTCTGAGCCAAGAATACTTAATGAGTCTTGGCTGAGAGCCTAGACATCCATTAAGCTGATGAAACGCCTGTGCCCGAGGGAAAACATCACTTGATTGACAGCTCTGGCTCTGTGACCTCTGCTGTCAATTTCACAATGTTTATCTACACAAGATAAAGAGGTTTCAAGTATTTGCAGTTTCTGTCACTGATACTTTAAAGGGTCTGGATGATTGACTCTTTTATTGGGCTGTGATGAATGACTTTTTTCCCCAAGCTTTTTTCAACATATCCTATAGGGTTCATTGGTTCTATACATTGTAGAGTAGGTCAATGGACATGAAAAGTGGCATAGCATGGCAGGGGGGTTGGTGGGGGGCATAATAACTTGGCATGGGGGACATGTGGGGCCATGAGGGGTGGTTGGGGGCATAGTCTGACATGGGGGCATGAGGTGGCATGGAGAGTATGTGGCTTGTTGTGGTTTATTCCTCTTAACTGTATTCCTCTCCGCAGATGCTGTCAGACCTGCTGAGTTTTTCCAGGTATTTTTGTTTTTGTTCTAGATTTCCAGCATCTGCAGTATTTTGTTTTTATCTTGTGGTTTGTGAGGGTTGTGAGGCCTTTCTGTTTTCATTTTAACTGGGATGAAGTCCCACAGCAGCAAGGCCGGCCTTTTAAACAGCCCACCTTGGCACATAGCAGGCCCTGTGTCTGTCTCTGAACTCTTTCCCAGGTCGGCTGACCCGACTGCAACCTGCACCCACCCCTCTGGCGTTAAAGATCCTGATTTTGCAGGCACATTCTTCTGAGGCGGGCAGGCCAAGCTGGGAATTTTTCTGATTCCCACGACCCAGCTTGGTGATTGAAATTCCAAGCCATATTCTACAATAGTCTCACTTAGCAACTGATTCCTTTCATGAAATACAACTCTCAATGCAATATCGTTCTTGGTTGTGCCATAGTTTGAGTCCACAATATCATTAATTTCAGAATAGTCCAGAGTGCTGGGGTTTCTTGGGCAGCAATGGTTAAATATCACCTCAAAAGCATCTGGCCCCAACGTGGTGAAGAAAACATTTACTTTATTCTCATCTCCAATTTTTTCTGCTTTCAGCTAATTACACCAGCCCTCTGTGTTAGGGTTGAATTCCCCCAATGTCTCCAAGTATACCTTCAGTGCCATTTTTTCCCAATTACTTTTGGTGCTGACTCACTGATTACCTGAATAGGATGTGCACACGGAGCCATCTTTCAAATTGCTCAAACTTCCTCAAAAGTAACTGTAGGAGTTCCAGAAATGTGTCACAATGTTTTTCAGTTCTTACTTTCTCAAATGAAATGTCAAAGTAAATTCCATCCCAGCCTTGTTGCCATCTTTCTGCACTGAGCAAGAGTGTAACACCTGCTCAAGCGGCAGACACCCATTATTTACACCTCCCACGACAGAGAGGGCAGCATAACAAGATGTTCAGATCTTCCAATATGCTGCATATGCTCAATGAAATTCAGCTGGATTTAGATTTGGGAAGGTACTGCAGAGCTCATTGCTGTGGTCAGCCTGACATTACTGATAAAAGTACCACAGAACGTTGTAAGATGCACAATTTGGAACCATCGATCCGAATGAAGTATTAATTAATGCAATTGCGGTTAAGCTTGTAAAGAGATGGCATGCATGCAGACAGATCTTCCAAGCCGAACACCTGTTTGCTTTAGAAATACAGCCTATTTAATATATATCACTCTTTAAATATAAAAACAGATCCATGAGCCTGAAATTATGACAACAAAATGGACTGGGATATGTGCAATCTTTTTGTTGTGGTACTGATGTAAGTTTTGAGGTCAACTATTTTAAGCAGGCAGAGCCTGCAGGCTAAGCTAAGTAAGTGCAGGATGCAATAACTTTGATCTACTAAGGGGTGTTCTGAGATATTATTTTATAAAGTTAAATATATGCAGGAAAGGAGTTAATATTTTGACATTTCTCCATTTTCTTCATTTGCCACAGTCCTTGCAATCCTCATAAACTTATAAGAAAAGACAATTATGAATGAAAAGTAAGCCTTGGCAAAATGGGAAGATGTTGGTCCACTATAATGTCCTGCAGAAAATAATTGCTTCTAGTATAAAGTAGAGTTAATCCATTTGCAATATTATTTGTAGATTCTGTTTTAAAAACTGAGATACAAACACGTAAGTATTGTGTCATACGTACATGCATTTATATAATGAAATTCCTGCTTCCATTATTTTGCATCGCACTGCCCTTCTTCATGGCATGTAATTGAGGTTTCATTGGAGATCATGTTGCAGGCTAGAGTTCACCATTCATCCTGCCCTCTAATTGGACAAACTCCAGGAAATTCCATACCATTTTGCTGGATGATAAAACAAGTCTGCATTTTTTAAACTGCAGAAGACAATGCATTGTCCATGACCATGAAACCATTGTCGATTGTTGTAAAAACCCATCTGGTTCACTAATGTCTCTTCGGGCAGGAAATCTGTCGTCCTTACTTGGTCTGGCCTACATGTGACTCCAGACCCACAGCAATGTGGTTAACTCTTAAATGCCCTCTGAAATGGCCTAGCAAGCCACTCAGTTGTATCAAACCGCTACAAAGTCACAAAAAAGGATTGAAGCCAGACGGACCACCTGGCATCGACCTAGGCACTGGAAATGACAACGGCACTCTCAGCCCTGTCAACCCTGCAAAACCCTCCTTACCAACACCTTGGGGCTAGTGCCAAAATTGGGAGAGTTGTCTCACAAACCAGTCAAGCAACAGCCTGACATAGTCATCCTCACGGAATCATACCTTTCAGATAATGTCCCAGACACCATCATCACCGTCCCTGGGTATGTCCTGTCCCACCCTCAGGACAGGCCCAGCAGAGGTGGTGGCACAGTAGCATACAGTCGGAAGGGAGTTGCCCTGGGAGTCCTCAACATCGACTCCGGACCCCATGAAGTCTTATGGCGTCGGATCAAACATGGGCAAGGAAACCTTCTGCTGATTACACATACTGCCCTCCCTCAGCTGATGAGTCAGTGCTCCTCCTTGTTGAACATCACACAGCATTGATGGTGCCAGGGGTGCAGAATGTACTCCAGGTGGGGGACTTCAATGTCCATCACCAAGAGTGGCTCGGTAGCACCAGTACTGACCGAACTGGCCAAGTCCTAAATGACATTGCTGCCAGACTGGGTCTGCGGTAGGTGGTAAGGGAACTAACAAGAGGGAAAAACATACTTGACCTCATCCTCACCAACCTGCCTGCTGCAGATGCATCTGTCCATGACAGTATCGGTAGGAGTGACCACCGCACAGTTGTTGTGGAGACCAAGCCCTGCCTTCACATCTTCACATTGAGGATACCCTCCATCATGTTGTATGCCACGGTGCTAAATGGGATAGATTTCAAACAGATCTAGCAGTTCAATACTGTGCATCCATGAGGCGCTATGGGGCCATCAGCAGCAGCAGAATTGTACTCGAACACGATCTGTAACCTTATGGCCCCCGGTATATCCCCCACTCCACCTTTACCACCAAGCCAGGGGATCAACCCTCGTTTAATGAAGAGTGCAGTACCTGTGCCCTAAGGATGCCTGAAAAATATCAGACTGGAAGTTGGGTTGGTTGATTTTTTGGCATCCCCAGCTGCCACCTAAAGAAGCATTAAGTCCCTTGTAAATGTAAAGGAGAGGGCTCACGACCGTTTTAGGCCTCCTTACTTAAACTGGGCACCAATGAATGGAGTGAGTGTCAGATCTGCCCAACTCTGTATTCATTCCTGTGACCACCAACTAGAAGTAATTTATCTTGTAAAGCAGATTTTGATGAAAATATTTCTGTGGGGCCAGGAGGAGCAAGAGAGCTTTACCCAGTTCCATAGCTGAAGTACTTCTCTCCACCACCCCCAACTCTGTCCCTCTGTTTCCCACTCTGTGGGTCTTGACTTTGGTCCAGTGAAGCATAGCAGGTTGCTGGACATACGTGCTCCTCAACTATGCAACCCAGTGGTGCTTGTGGCTTCTCTATTGGCAGCCTGTGCATTTGAAAAGCGTAAAGCATAAAATGTTACCAAGGCCAGACGTCCAATTTCAGGTCAGCCTTGGTTGAGTTGCACACTCCTGCCACTGTGCAGAGTCCAGGCCAGAAAACAGGCTTTTCCAATTGGATGCATATTTTCTTTTACTGGTAGAATTTAGTTGTACAAAAACTTGATTTTGACTGTCTGCAGTCTAAGGAAATTTAACATGAAGAATATAAATTAATGCAAGTCAGAAGCATGTTTTATCATTGCAGTAAATTTGGCTGAAAATATTTAATTAGGAAAATATATTAGAGATCTTCAGGTGCCCAACATGATTTATGAGAGGCTTACAATTAAGTTAAGGATGAACATATCGATTTCATCTTTTAAAATCCATCGTTTAAACCCATCAATCTCTCACACATGCGGTCCCATGTTGGTCAATTCATTTAAATCTCCCAGTACTTGGTCTTTGATTGCTCTTGTGGACATGGGTAGCAGTTTTGTAATTGGAACAGAAGAATCTGATCGATAGCTTCATTGCTCAACCCTGATTCTGTATTGTAAGCTTAAATTGTCTAATGTCGGACTGATGGATAATTTTTTAATGGTACAGCCAAATGTTTGTGAATGTAATAAACTCTAAACTGAGGGGACCAGATTCAATTGAGGTCAAACAGGGCATTTTATGACAATAGTTTTGCCAACTCACCAGCACATACTTAAAGTAATTGGTCGAAGTATTAGGGGAGAGTTGAGAAGTTTATTTTTTTATCCAGAGGGTGCTGGGAGTCTGGAAATCACAACCTGAAATGGTGGGAGACGCAAAAACCTTCATTGCATTTGAAAAAAATACTTACATATGCACTTGAAGTGGTGTAACCTAGAGGGCTGTGGATCAAGTGCTCAAAAGTGGGGTTAGACTGAATCAGTCTTGGCTGGCACAGACACAATGGGATGTCTGTACCCTAAATTTTCTACATTTCTATATTGCATATATGTAAATACATGAGCAGGATTTGCTGTGCAGCCTGGATCATAACAGATATTTAAAGAAATGCCCCTGGTTGAGATGCAATATGATCGATGTCTTTGTAACTGAGCTACCTTGGCACCTTGCAAGCAATAAAGTGACAAAATTGTATCATGGCCTAGGATTTTTGATTGTAGTGCCATACCTCATTCATATGTTGAAAATGCAATAAATTAAATGAAAAAGAATGAAACTAAATTAGCCAACATTTTAAAATGCTCACTGAATACTTAAAGAATACAAACATAGGACAGAATTTGAAACTAAAATTGAGAAGGATTTAAGTCATTTCTGTTCCTGTTTGCTTCAAAAAGACAAACAACAGATAATGGAAACATTTAGGTGTGGGGACTGCACTCAGTTTTTGTCTATTGCCCTGATTTCCTACCCTCCTCTACCTAATTCAGTACTCAATCTTTCAATAATCACCATCCCTACCAGGAATGTTGACAATAGCTGATGGAAGTTAGAGAGGAGTCTATAGTGAGGATGTAGGAATTAACATCAGCATCGAGAATATAACACACAATTATAGTTTTTTCTTTGTAAGATCATGAATAAGCAAGCATGAGCAATTTATTTGAAAACTCCAAAATGTACTGCTTTAGTACAATACTTTGTGACATTATCAATAATGAACAAGGCAAGTTACAACATATTGTAGGGAACTAGCCACAGTGGAATATTTCAAAATGGCTACTGGGGAAAAACTCATGCAGCAGAAAAGGAATGCTTGATTGCTTATTCTCTAATGAAAAAACAATTGTTTTCTTCCCCTTCAACTCTAAAACACATAATTTATTACAGCAGTAACTTTTGCTTGCCGCTTTCAGGAACCCTAAGTAAAATACCCATGGTTATAAATGAGCATGATTGGAACTCTCATAGAAATACATAAAAAATAATCACAGGCCATTTAGCCTAATCAGTCAATATTGGTGTTTATCTTGCACGGGGAAGGTGGTGGCATACTTGTATTGTCACTAGTCCTTAGTATTTCAGAGACCCAGGTTCAAATCCCACCATGGCAGATGGTGAAGTTTGAATTCAATAAAAATCTGGAATTAAGTCTTATGATGACCACGAAACCATTGCCAATTGTTGTAAAAACTCATCTAGTTCACTAATGCCCTTTAGGGAAAGAAACCTGCTGTCCTTACAGACCCACAGCAATGTGGTTGACTCTTAAAATGTCCTCTGGGCAATAAATGATGCCCACATCCAATGAACAGAAAAAAATGTAGGCAAATTGTTCTGGTCATCTATTCTGCCCGTATCCCTCCAATCCTTGCCCATTTTCTAACAACAAAGAACAAAGAAAAGTACAGCACAGGAACAGGCCCTTCGGCCCTCCAAGCCTGCGTCGATCATATTGCCTGCCAAACTAAAACATTTTGCACTTCCAGGGTCCGTATCCCTCTATTCCCATCCTATTCATGTATTTGTCAAGCTTCCTCTTAAACACCACTATCGTACCTGCTTCCACCACCTCCTCTGGCAGCGAATTCCAGACACTCACTAACCTCTGCGTAAAAAACTTGCCCCGCACATCTCCTCTAAAGTTTTCTCCTATCACCTTAAATCTAAGTCCCCTGGTAATTGACTCTTCCACCCTGGGAAAAAGCTTCTGACTATCTACTCTGTCCATGCCACTCATAATTTTGTAAACTTCTATCAAGTCGCCCCTCAATCTCCGTCTAGTGAGAACAATCCGAGTTTCTCCAGCCTCTCCTCATAGCTAATAATCTCCAGACCAGGCAGCGTCCTGGTAAACCTCCTCTGCACCCTCTCCAACACCTCCATATCCTTCTGGTAATGTGGTGACCAGGATTGCACGCAATATTCCAAGTGTGGCCTAACCAAGGTTCTATACAGCTGCAGCATGACTTCCCAGCTTTTATACTCAGTACCCCTGCCGATGAAGGCAAGCATGCCGTATGCCTTCCTGACTACCTTATCCACCTGCGTTGCCACTTTCAGTGACCTGTGGACCTGTACACCCAGATCCCTCTGCCCGTCGATGCACTTAAGGGTTCTGCCATTTACTGTATAATTCCTACCTGTATTAGACCTTCCAAAATGCATTACCTCGCATTTGTCTGGATTTGAACCTTAATTTGAATGTTATAGTTTTTTTTCCTCAACCAATAACCCTGGAAGTGAATTCCATATCCTCTCAATTCTGTGTGAAGAAGTTTCTTCTGTCCTCAGTTCTAAATCTTTTGACTTTATTCTTGTATTTTTAGCTTCTTGTTCTTCAACTACTGGAAACAGTTTGTAGTAAATGCTTCTACTTACTATGTCTCATTATTTTTTATAATTTTAAACAATTCGACATATCACCCCATAATCTACCAATCTAAAATCCAATTTTTGATGTCTCCTAACATTTGTATTTTGTAGTGAATCTCTGATGTACCCCCCACCAAGCCTCAATACCATTCCTATGGTGTAAAACTCAATACTGTATATGGCACCTTGACTGCGGTCTTAATTGATTCATGCTGGCTCGTCATTGGCTTTTTTCATAGCCTTATCAACCTGAGGTGATGCCTTTGATGTTCTATGAACCGATACCCTCAGGTCCCTTTGCTCTTCCACAGTTTCAGACCTACTTTGTAGTGTGTAGATGTTTTTAGTGGTTTGATGGGGCACTCTGAAAATACAGTGCTTTTGCCTTTCAAGAGGTGTAATCTCTTTTTGTGGCCTTCTGTGATCGCTGATAATCTACTTTGTTTCCTCTTCAGCGTCTCTTTTACTAATCTGTATTTCCTTGCACTTAAATTTACATATCAGCCATCGAGTATTCTTTTCATTTGCCTTTCATGAGTAATTTGTGTTTTTGGTACACTTTTAAATATTTTTAAGTACTTTGGCATAAGCTTTTCCTGTTAGGCACTGTGGAGCATCTCTGTTCTACAATTGTAGACTGACAGTTACCAGACACATGATGCAAATTAACGTTGTACTGCTGTCCTTGCTAGACTCTGTGCATCAGATTGAGGACCTTTATGGATTGCAATTAATCTTCTGGGCGATGCTGTGAGCAAATTGGGACAAAAAAACTGTGTTTAAAGAAAAAAGTTTCCTTTCCTGTTTTCTTTGAACACTTGTGTTTCAGATATAGCAATATTGGAGAATGGCTGTTTGACTTGGACGGGAGGTGATGTTGGCAGTTAGAGGTGGGAACCCATGTGATAAAGTCTCCAGGAATGCATCTGACCCGATTAGGCAACCCTGTGCATTGTATTCATAAAACCGGTCAGTCTTATAGGAACAGGAGTAGGCCATTCAGCCCGTCGAGCCTGCTTCGCCATTCAATAGGATCATGGCTGGCCATTCACTTCAATGCCCTTTTCCCACATTATCCCCATATCCCTTTATGTCCTTGGCATTTAGAAATCTGTCAATCTCTATTTTAAATATACTCATGACTGAGCTTCCACACCCTTCTGGTGTAGAGAATTCCAAAGATTCACCACCCTCTGAGTTAAAAAAATTTGCATCTACCCTGTGGATCCCTTTTAAGTATTTTATGGGTTTCAATGAGATCACCTCTCATTCTTCGAAGCTCCAGAGAATACAGTTCCCCCAATCTCTCTTCATAGGACAATCCCGCCATCCCAGGAACAAGTCTGGTGAACCTTTGTTGCATTCTCTCCATGGCAATAATATCCTTCCTAAGGTAAGGAGACCAGAACTGCACACAGTACTCCAGGTGCAGTCTAACCAAGGTTCTATACAATTGAAGCAAGATTTCACTACTCCTGCACTCAAATCCTCTTGCGATAAATGCCAACATACCATTAGTCTTCCTAATTGCTTGCTGTACCTGCATGTTAGCTTTCAGTGACTTGTTAACGAGGATACCCAGATCCCTTTGTACATCTACACTTTCTAATGTTTTAGAATTTAAGGAACACTCTGTACATCTGTTCTTCCAACCAAAGTGGATAAGCTCACATTTTTCTACATTATATTCCATCTGCCATATTCTTGCCCAGTCACTAAGTCTGTCCAAATCCTCCTGTAGCCGCTTTACATCTTCCTCACAGCACATTCCTGCCTAATTTTGTGTCATCCGCAAACTTGGACATTTGCTCCCCACATCCAAATCATTGATATATGTTGTGAACAGTTGGGACCCAAGTTCTGATGCTTGCGTTACCCCAATAGCCACAGCCTGCCAACGCGAGAAGGACCCATTTATTCCTACTCTCTGTTTTCTGCCTGTTAGCCAATCCTGAATCCCTGCCAGTATGTTACCTCCTATCCCATGTGCTTTAATTTTGCTAATCAACCTTCTGTTGGGGACTTTATCAAAAGCCTTCAGAAAATCTAAGTATACTACATCCACCGACTCCCCTTTATCAATTCTGTTAGTAACATCCTTAAAAAAACTCCAGCAGGTTCGTCAAACATGATTTCCCATTCATAAATTCATGATGACTATGCCCAATCAAATCATTATTCTCCAAGGGTCCATTTATCACATCCTTTAGAATAGATTATTTTTCCCTACTACTGATGTAGGACTAACAGGTCTGTAGTTCCCTGTTTCCTTTCTCCCTCCCTCCCTTAAGTAATGGAGTGACATTTTCTACCTACCGATCTGCAGGAACCCATCCCAGAATCTATAAAATTTTGAAAGACGATCACCAATGCATCCACTATCTCCATAGCTACCTCTTTCAACGTTCTGTGATGTAGAATATAAGGTCCCAGGGACTTATCAACCTTCAGTCCAATTAATTTCTCCAATACAACCTTCTTACTAATACTAATTTCCTTCAATTCTTCATTCTCCTTAGTCCCTTGGATCTCTAATTCTGGGAGATTGTATCTTCCTCAGCGAAGACAGATACAAATATCCTCTCTGCCATTTCTCTATTCGCCATTATAAATTCTCCTGGCTCTGCCTGTAATGGACCCACATTTGTCTTAGCCAAACATTTCCTTTTTATGTACATATAGAAGCTTTTACAGCCTGTTTTTATGTTTCTTTCTAGTTTACATTCATATTCTATTCTCCCTTTCATTATCAGTTTCTTGGTCCTCCTTTGCTGTATTCTAAAATCCTCCCAATCCTCAGGTTTACAACAATTTCTGGCAACTTCTTGGCCTTTTCTTTTAATCTTATACAGTCCTTAACTTTCTTTGTTAGCTACGGTTGACTGACTTTTCTTTTTGGGTTTTTGTGCCTTGAAAGAATGTAAAGTCGCTGTAAACTATCTAATAATTCTTTAAAGACTATCCATTGTCTATGTGTTGTCATATCTTTTAATTTATTTTCCCAATCCACTTCAGCCAATTTGCCCGTCTTGCCTTCATAATTTATTTTGTTTAAATTTAACACCCTGGCTTTAGGTTGAACTGCCTCACTTTCAAACATAATGTAAAATTCTACCATATTATGGTCGCTCACCCCTAAAGGTTATTTTACAACAAATTATTAATTAGCCCTTTTTGGTTACATAATACTAGGTCTAAAATAGCCCGTCCTATGACTATAGGAGATCTATGATGCATCAGTGACTAAAAAAGAGGAGAAACCTCTTGCTCCAATTTCAGAGAGTTTGTGATTCCATGAATGCCGAAGATAGGAAAGCAAAGGATCTCAGGTGTTGAGAGATCGTGCGATATCCAGGTTAAAAGGGACTGAATTAGAACTCTTGCCTCATCCCCCTCTTGCATGTGATCTGTAATATTCCTGAATTGACAGTGTTTTATATTACTGAGTGGAGTGAAAGCCTAACCTATCAAATTCATCTTATGAATCATCTCAATGGAACAATGCTACAAAACTCTATTGTGTATATGTGTAATTAGTTTACCTCATGGATTATTTCTCTCTATTTTTAGGGCCTTGAATGTAACCTTAGTGTTACAGCATCAAAGGTATTTCAGGGTAGGCTTGGCAGTCCCGCTCCTTGGAACAGTTGCTGCACTCCGAAAAATGGTGGCAGATGAAGGCAAAATAACTGCAGATCAGGTACAAATAAGATCTGAGCATGATAGATGAATGAATGACCTTAATTATGTTAATCTATTTACCGTGTTATTTTAATTTATTTTATTTGTTTCAGTAGAGTCTTAATGACTAAATCACATAATTAAAATCCTTACTTTCAACCTATGCCAACTGCAAATCACCTGAGTTGTGATCTTATGGTAATTATGTCATCCAGTGAGTGAAAAGCTGAAACTGAGTTGCAAATACTCAGTCACATTGATGTTGCTGAGCAACGATAACAATTTTTGGTTACACCCTGACTCCCCATTGCCCCATTCCCAGTTTTTGCATGTTGTTGTGGAAGAGGGATGAGCAGAAGAGAAGGGTCTCCACACAACAAAGGACAAAATGTCAATGGGAGACGATCGTTCTCTCGGCTAGTCTTGCAGAATTCTCAATGAGAGGCTTGGAAATGAATTACTAGATCACTTGGCCGCAGATGATGGACATCCTAGTGAGGAAGGAATAAGATGGATAACCAAGGAGAAGATTGAACTGAGGAACTCTTGCAGTGATATCTTGACACTTTGGTGACTGACCTCTCTGGGTGGCGAAAATTGTTGGTTAAGGAGGTACTGCCAAAGAAATCTTAGTGGGTTGCTGTAGTGCATCTTGTAGATAGTATGTACTGTAGTCATGGTGCACCACTGGTGCAGGGGATCAATGTTTAGACTAAAGGGTGGAGTTTGGATCAAGTGGATAAAAGTGACATACTGTGGATACTGGAAATCTGAAGTAAAAACAGAAAATACTGGAAGAGCCTGAACAGAGTCATATGGATTTGAAATGTTAAATCTGTTTCTCTTTCCACAGATGCTGCCAAACCCGCTGAGTTCTTCCAGCATTTTCTGTTTTTATTTTGGATCAAGTGGATTGCTTTGTCCCGGATGGTGTCAAGCAATGGAATGCAATGCCCGACTCACCACCTTGAGTGTTGTTGCAGCTGGACTCACCCAGACAAGTGGAGAGTGTTCCATCACCCTCTTGACTTTTGCCCAAATTGATTTCCATTTTGCTAGAACTTCTAGGTAGCAACTAGTTCAAATGGCAACTTGATGCCATGGGAGCATACTCTCCTTTGATATTCTGCTCTTGCATCGATGTGTCAAGGCAGTGATGAGGTCTGGAACTTTTTTTATCATTCATTCACGGGATGTGGGCTTCGCTGGCTGGACCAGCATTTATTGCCCGTCCCTAGTTCCCTTGTGAAGGTGGTGGTGAGCTGCCTTCTTGAACCGTTGTGGTCCATGTGGTGTGGCTACATCCACAGTGCTGTTAGGGAGGGAGTTCCAGGATTTTGACCTAGCGACAGTGAAGCAACGGTAACATATTTTCAAGTCAGGATGGTGAGTGACTTGGAGGGGAACTTTCAGGTGGTGGCGTTCCCATCTATCTGCTGCCCTTGTCCTTCTAGATGGTAGTGGTCATGGGTTTGGAAGGTGAATTCCTGCAGTGTACCTTGTAGATGGTGCACACTGCTACTAATGTGCGTTGGTGGTGGAGGGAGTGAATGTTTGTGGGTGTGGTGCCAATCAAGCAGGTTGCTTTGTCCTGGACGGTGTCAAGCTTCTTGAGTGCTGTGGGAGTTGCACTCATCCAGGTAAGTGGGGAGTATTCCATCACACTCCTGACTTGTGCCTTGAAGATGGTGGACAGGCTTTGTGGAGTCAGGAGGTGAGTTACTCGGTACAGGATTCCTAGCCTCTGACCTGCTCCTGTAGCCACAGTATTTATATGGCTAGTCTGAGTGGTTCTGGCAGAACCTAACTGATGACCTGTCACAATTTGCTTTTATAAAGCATCATTAACAAAGTAAATGTTCAAGATACTTCACAAGAGTGATGATCAAAAAAGGAAATTGACACAGGCCACATAGCTATTAGGACAAGTGTACAAAAGCTTGATCAGAAAAATAAGTCATAAGGAGAATCTTAATGGAGGAGAGAGAGAGAGAGAGTTGGGGAGATTTAGGGAGGAAAATCAAGAATCAATCGCCGAGGCAGTTTAAGGCATAGCTGCCAATGCTGGGGTGGTTAAAACCTGGGACACCGTGATGGTGTTGGTAATACTCTCCTTCCATAATGCCACCCCACCCACCACTTTTCCAATGTACTCCTCTTTTGTAGCTTCAGAGGTTTAGGGAGTCATCACCACTTCATTTACACTCTGATGCTGGTTTACTATCTATAGTGACACAGGAGCTTGAGAATGAAGGGTGCAGGGGTAGCCCAGTTTTCTAATGATAGTCCCTTTAAGATCTTGTTCACTGACAGAGCAGTGGTATTTTACTAAGGCACATAAGGCAGGAAGGGCTGGGGGCAATCTCTTGAAGTAGAAATTGGCACCATTGGGAAAAGTAGGAAGACTTTTTTATTTGTTCATAGGATGTGTGTGTCACTGGCTAGTGAACCAAATGGGTTTTTATGACAATCGACAATGGTTTCATCATTAGACTTCTAATTCCAGATTTTTTTTTTATTGATTTCAAATTTCTTCATCTGCTGTAGTGGGATTCGAACTTGGGTCCCCAGAGCAGCACCCGCTTGTCCAGTGGCAATACTATTATGCCACCGCCTACCCCTGTCTGAGACTATCTGAGATATGGGGGATTGGAAGAGAGATAAAGTAATGACTTGATCTCACTGTTTATCACGATGTATAAGAAGGAAAAAGAGTTGCTGTTCTGTTATGTGCAGCTGATAGGTTTCCATTAGACAGTAGCATGTTTAAGCAGAATGCCAAGACCAGGCAAAAAGAAGGAACAGTTTGCTAATTTTTCTTTTTAAGAACAGTGTAGCCTCTTCAAATTCTGGGGTTCAATCCATCCCCTTACCTTATTGTACCATCTTTGGAAATATATACTATAGGTCCAGGTTCTACAGAATATTTACAGAAGTATTTATTTAGCAGGGAGGAATTAAAACTGGACAGTGATCTCCACTAATTAATGGGAAGTAAGATAACTCTTACTTTGTAAAATGTGGTTAACATTTGTCTGAAGGAGTCTTGTCATAGATCCCCACTGTTCACAAACTTTCTCATTATAAATGACATGACCCTTCCCTCATGCATTCAAAGATGATGGCCCAGATCATCCAGCCTCTGGAATGTCAGAGACCGGACGTACAGCCCAGGATGTGCATAAGGACCCCACAGACGTCCCAATGTGCTGGCCTCCGTGGGAATTGTCTAGGAAGTTTAAACTCTGTCTGGACAATTCCCCTGCTTCCTTGGACCATCTGTAAAAGTCTCCAACTCTGAGCTGGAGTTGGAGACTTTGGACAGTGCTGTGGGACTTAGCTGAATTGTTACCCAGGAAATGTTAGACAGAAAAATCCTAATCAAACTCCTGGGTAACTACAGAACTGCTCCACCAATCACACACTGATCCCATCGACCCCCCCGATTACTGCCCTTGACCCGACCATGACTAACCCCCGATCCCGACTATTCCCCCAACCACACGACTATCCCACTGCCCAGACCTGACTAACCCTCACTACACAAATAACTTTCTGACGTGGCCCGACTACCCCCCAACTCACCACCTCACACAACTGCTACCTCACCCACATGCCACCCTACCAACCTACCAACTCACCACTTGACACCTCATCTACCTACCCCCTATCCATTTACTCACCTCACGCACCTACTCAGCCCACCCGCCTGCCACCCTACCACCTGCCCTCTTCACGCCTGCCCTGTGCCTACCTGCCACCTCACCCACCTGCCACTCTACCCACTTACCTCACCCACCCTACTACCTTACCCATTCACTAACTTTCACAATGGACAGTTAAACTTACCAGTAGCAGCTAGTGCCAGTAAAAAGTGGGCGTGTCTTGTCTTCCACCCCACGCTACTGTGCTGCGATGGAGTTCTTTGATGGATGCTGCATTCCGCAATTCTAGAGAATCTGGGGTTGGATGGCTCAGCAAGAAATGCGGAACAGCGTCGGGGCATGGAAATGTTTGAGCGGAGCGGTAATCCAACAATGATTACAGCTCTGTAGAAGACCCTGGCTGATATTTACTGGTTAGAAGTTATTCTTTAAGCCAACTTAATTATCAGTAATCTTCTGAGCTCTGTTTCTTTATTATCTTTCCAGATAATTTTAACGGAGGTCTATGCTCATGGATTTGAACGTTCCTTCTCGGATGATGAAGACTTAAACATAATTGGTGAAGGCGATTGTGTTTACGCATTTCAGACCCCATTTGTCCAAGGCAGCTGTGGTGGTCCTACTCGACAGTCAGGTGTGTGATTTAATCAGATTTACTCAACAGTGGACATGCTCCTGGTTTCTGTTTGATATATGTTTAATGTGTCCTGGTGAAAGTAGGGCACAATCACATGAGCCTATGCACACACATGTATAATTAGGTTCAAAAATGGCTAATAGAAGCATTAATCGGATTTATTCTACAGGTGATGTAGTTTGTCCTTTTCACCAGTTTTGCTCATCAGAGTGAAAGCAAAAGTTGACGCTGCTCTGCTTAATTGCAAGTCCACCGCTTGAGCAATGCCTCTTTTAAAGTTCTGTTTCTCCACATACACACTTGAACACTTCAAATATGCCACACTAATAAGTGTTTTCCCACTTTGTTTTCACAAATTTCCATATACCTGACCACCACTGTCTCCTGGGAAAGAAGATTAGAAGGGGGTGGATGTTTTAAATAGCATCCAAGTTCAGTGCTGCTTCATAAACTGCTGTGTAAATGCAGTTTCTAGAATGGGTCAAGTGATCTTTACTAAATTCGAGCCCGCAAGTCTTCTGCCAATGTTCTGTCCTGTTGCAAATGACTGCACTTGCCATCAGCATGAATTGACATCAGGGGTTTGTTGAAGTTAGTATAGAGCCAAAGTCCAGAGCTGGCAATAACTCACTGTCAGTTACATCTAAAGATATGCTGCAAATGAGCATTAAGTGGAAAATGGGCTGTTGTGGTTTAAGTGAATCTAGTCACGATCTTCAGTTGTGGCAGTAGCACTTCATCCCATGTGGTGCTTTGCATGGTTTTGACTTCTTCAGTTCAAATATCTATTGTAGTATTTTCAAGTCTTCATTTTGGTTGGAAACACATTATTTGTTATGCTGAACACTTATTATTTTGAGACCTGATCAGTAGATGAGCCTATGAATAGATTGATCTAGATTTGATTCGGCTAAATTTTCAGCTAAATGTTTCCCACTGCTATGGTGTATTGGCTTTCTCATCAGCATGTGCTAGTTAAATTACCCCTCTCACTTTGTTGTATTTTGTATTAACGTGTGATTCTGCTATGCACTGTGAAAAGAACTGACAGTAAATTCAGGCCCTCTATTGTAATTCAGTGCATATGCTTGCAGCATTGATTCCTGCTGACTCTGCAATTCAACATTCACTGTGTTCAGACTTTTCTAAGCTCACATCTGTTGGGCAAAGCAGTGTAAACAAAAAGTGCCACTTTGTGAAGGCACTTGCATTCAAAATTCATAAAGGACATGTTGCTTGTGGTTGGAGCTCCAATTTATTCAGGCATTTCTTGTTGAATGTTTGGGGCCATGCAGTCAGAAGGATGAAGAGAAACTGGAAATACTTTTGCTTTTAATCATTGAAAGGCGTGATTGTGAGAGTTAGGTAAGCTAAAAGCTAAAGTGTGGATAAGGTAGATCTGCAAAAGTATTTCAAAACAGAACTGGAAGTAAGGGCTGAATTTTAAAGGGCACTATGTTAGCCCCCTCCCCACCCCAGACTAGAAAGTCGGTCAGGAGCCCACCCATGACAAAGCCAGCTGCCTTGCAGCCATTGTGTGCTCAGCAGGGTGTTAATTGGTTCAAAGCGAAACTTCTGCCCCCATCTGGGAAGGAAGTCCCAACTTGGAGAGCTGCCAGCCAATCAGCTTGGCTCTGTAGCCTCAGCAGTGCCAGGTTTGAGCTGGGATAGCAGCCAGAACCTGAAGACGAGGAGGTCATGGAAGCTGGATTGGAGGTAAGTCTGGGGTGTGACCTGGCCTGGCTGGCAGGGTGAGGGAAGTGGGAGGCTGGGTTTTGAGAGGCTGGGAGAAGGGTTAAAAGGGGGGGTGTGACCTTGGGCAGGAGGATGCCACCAATGGGCACAGGGGACCCCCAAAGGAGGACCCCACACTCTTGCCTGACACCAGCTCACCCAATAAAATCTGCCAGGCCTGGGCCTCCACCTTCCATGGATGAAATAGTAGTGGGAGTGGGATGAGACACTCAAGTGGCCATTAATTGGCCACCTAAAGACCTCAATAGGTCCAATATGCGTGTGGTCGCTGGGTGCCTCCACTACGCCTCATAAAATGGGTGACAGGTTGAGGGCAGATGGTGAGCAGGTATTAGCCTCCCTTTCCCTGGCCCCCAACCACTTTCAAACACACCAGTGGGGGGGGCCATAAAACCAGCCCCAGGTGATGCAAATTCAAATTGAGTTTATAAAACACAAAAGTTGGTCAACACATGGAACGGACTTGAGGTAAGATTAAGGAGGCAAAAACCCAGTATAATTTCTGAAATACTTGGATGACAGGGAGACTGTCAGGTTTTTTGTCAGGTGAATGATCTGGCCTTTGTCACTAATAATTATTTTGTTAATTAAAGGGAGCACAATTTGAAATGACGGTATATTGAACGCTGGATGTCTTAAATACAGAATGTTTTTTTCAAGTTTGATTTTAAAATACTTTTCCCTTTCCATTTGTCTCTATTACTATGCCTGCATTAGTCACAAATAGATTGCATATTTTTATATATGTTGTCTGAACTCAATGTAAATTTTTGCGCTGTGTTTCAGGTAGTAATTGGGAGCCTTGTGATTTGGCTCCTGCATTCCATTAAACGTGTTCTTTTTTTTCGAGCTTCAAGGCAGAAAGGAAATCTAACGTTTTCATAGAATAATACAGCATAGGCCCCTTGAAGAACAATCTTTTGAGGAACAACCCAGTTTGTTCCAATCTCCTGCTTTTTTTCCCCCCAAATCCCTTCAATTTTTTCTCCTTCAGTACATATGCAATTCCCCTTCGAAAGCTACCTGTAGCCACCATCCTAAATTCTCAACATTAAGCACTTGTTACATCAATAGTTCTCACTCATTTTACTCCTGCTTCTTTTGCCAATATGTGCCCTCGGACTATTGATCCTTCAGCCATTGGAAATACTTTCTGTTTAAAATCATGAAGGGTTTAGATAAATAATGGGCTTTCAATACTGAGAACCAAAGAAATAACTGACTTTACATTTCTCCCACTGTGGTGGTGGCAAACAATGATTGCGGTTGTCAAGAATATGGCCACCGTCTTAGACACCTCACTGTTACCCAATTCTGTCGCAAATGAAGCAAACATTGAAGCACTTTGTAGTGTTTTGGTTCCTCTGTGTAACTGCTTTGTTTATGGAGCCTGCAGGAACACTCCTTATCCTGGCCCCACAAGTCTCCCATTTGGGTAGACCACTAGCTGATACAGAACAGTGTGTGCACGGCATATGTGTTGCCTAGTACTGTCCTAAAACAGGAATCAGAGCCCTACATACGTTATATGGATAAGGATGCTTCAGTCACCCCACAAGAGATCCTGGGAACGATAGGGACAGCCACCAATCCGCAGGGATGGGGCAGTAAGCCATTCTGTTTTCAGGGCTCTGCTATCCTGTTCCCAACAGATGGGAGACCTCAAAATTTCATGCACTATGCTTGTGTAATATTCCTCTGTCTATTGATTTAATATAAATTTCCTTTTTGAAATGGCTTACCACCTCCGCTAAAATAGCTGGCCTGCGGAATGTCAGAAGAGCACATTAAGCACGTGCTATTAATATCGCCAACTTTGATTTCCAGTCTTAAATAATTTTCCAAGAGCATATTTCATTCAGTCCAAATTTATTGTTGAAGGTGAACATCCATTCAGATTCCATGAATGGCTACCAAAGGGGTTCATTTGGAAATGAGATGGTTTTCGCAGGAGGAAGGGGAAATTGGAACGGTTTTTCCTTATTGATGTGGGTTCTGGTGTTTGACACTATATTTCTCCTTGTTCAATTGTTAACTGTGTAAATTATCAGAATGTGGACAAAAGGTGGGTAAATGGAATTTGGATACAGATCAGCTATGATCTGGCAGAACTTTCTCAAGGTGCAGAATGGCTTACTCTTGTTCCGATGTTCCTAAATGTTTCGAATATGATATGTGCCTGCAGTTGCAATAAAATTTTCATACACTATGTTGCTAGGATACCAATTTGCTTAAACTCATATGGTCATATCACCTTGGTTTGAAATATGTTAAGCTAATCTTGGGTGAATCCTAGAAGATGCTGTGGTACAGCGCATTGGTGAGACCAGGCCAAAGTTTCCCCACAAATTTAGCTGCTGTCACCACCATGGCACCATGTAGAAGCAGTTTGGAAGCAAAAATGGGTTAAGAATGGTTCTGACCCAGATGAATTGAAATCCAAGATTAGCAGGCAAGATTGTAACTGAACAATGGGATATCTTCAAAGAAGAGAGAATTTGGGGAGTCAGGGCACATTCCCACGAAGGGGAAAGGTCAGGCAAACAAATCCAGAGCTCCGTGAATGACAAAAGAGATAGAAATGAAGATGAAGAAGAAAAAGTGTGCTTATGACAGACATCAGATGGAGAATACAACCGTGAACCAGGCTGAATATAGAGGGTTCACAGGGGAATTCAAAAAGCAAATAAAAGAATCAAAGAGAGTATGAGAAGAAACTGGCAGCTAACATAAAAGGGAATCCAAAAACCTTGTGTAGGCATGTAAATAGTATAAAGGTGGTAAGAGGAGGAGGGGGGCTTGAAGGGTTTAAAATTGATAAGGAGGAAGCATTGGATAGGCTGTCTGTACTTGTAAAGTTGATAATGCACTAGGAATGGATGAGTTGCATCCAAGGATGCTAAGGGAAGTGAGTGTGGAAATTGTGGAGCCACTGGCTATAATTTTCCAGTTGTCATTAGACTCCGAGATGGTTTGGCAGAGGACTGGAGAATTGTAAATGTTACATCCTTGTTCAAAAAAAGAGCGTAAAGATAAGTCCAGTAACTACAGGTCAGTTAGTTTAACCTCAGTGGTGGAGAAGCTTCTAGACCTGATAATTCGGAACAAAACTGATAGTCACTTGGGTATATGTGGGTTAATTAAGGAAAGCCAGCATGGATTTGTTACAGGCAAATTGTGTTAAATTAACTTTTTTGAGTTTTTTGATGCATTAACAGAGTGGGTTGAAGAGGATAATGCTATTGATCTGGCTTGTATGGACTTCCAAAAGGCATTTAATAGAGTTCCGCACATTGTGAGCAAAGTTCGAGCTCATGGAATATAAGTTACAGTAACAACATGGATACAATATTGGCTGAGTGACAGGAATCAGAGAGTAGTGGTTAATGGTTGTTTTTCAGACAGGGGGAAGGTTTATAGTGGAGTTCCCCAGGGATCAGTATTAGGACCCATGCTCTTCCTGATATATACTAGTGGCCAAGACTTTGGTGTACAGAGCATATTTCAAATTTGCAGATGATACAAAACTTGGAATCCATTATTAAAGAGGTAGTAGCAGGACATTTAGAAAATCATAATGCAGTCAGGCAGAGTTAGCATGGATTTGTGAAAGGGAAATAGTGTTTGACAAATTTATTAGAGTTCTTTGAGGATGTAACAAACAGAATGGATAAAGGAGAACCAGTGTATTTAGACTTCAACAAGGCATTCAGTAAGGTGCCACATAAAAGATTACTGTATAAGATAAGAGCATATGGTGTTGAGGATGTTATATTAGCATAGAGAATTAATAGGCAACAAGAAAGTTGGGATCAAGGGATCATTTTCAGGTTGGCAAGCTATAAATAGTGGAGTGCCACAAGGCTCAGTGCTGTGGCCTCAACTATTTAAAATCTATATTGATGACTTAGATGAAGGGATCAACTGTATTGTAGCAAATTTGTTGATGATACAATGGTAGGTAGGAAAGCAAGTTAGAGCATTAAGAGCCTGCAAAGGAATATAGATAGATTAAGTGATTCAGCAAAAATTTGGCAGATGGAGTATAATGTGGGAAAATGTGAGGTTCTCTGCTTTGGCAGGAAGAATGGAAAGGCAGAATATTATATAAGTGCAGAGAGACTGCAGAATGCTGCAGTAGGGAGGAACCCAAATGTCCTTGTACACAAATCGCAAAAAGTCAGCATGCAGGTGCAACATGTAATTAAGAAGGCAAAATGAATGTTGACCTTTATTGCAAAGGGGATGGATTATAAAAGTAGGAAAGTCTTGCTACAACTGTACAGGGCATTGGTGAGACTATACCTTGAGTACTGTGTACAGTTTTGCCCCTTAGTTTTTAAGGAGGGACATACTTGCGTTGGAGGCATTCCAGAAAAAACTCATCAGGCTGATTCCTGGAATGATGGGTTGACTTATGAGGAAAGGTTGAGCAGGTTAGTCCTATACTCATTGGAGTTTAAAAGAATGAGAGGTGATCTTATTAAAACAAGAGGTTCTGAGGGGGCTTGACAGGGTAGATGCTGAGAAGATGTTTGCCTTGATGGGGAAATCTAGAAGTAGGGGGCACAGTTTCAGAATAAGGGGTCTTCCATTTAAGACAGAGATGAGGAGGAATTTATTTTCCCAGAGTGTTAGTGTTTGAAATTCTCTTGCCCAGTGAGCAGTAGAGGTTGAATCATTGAATATATTCAAGGCTGAGTTGGGCAGACTTCTGATTAACAAGGGAGTCTAGGGTTATGGAGGAAAGTGGAGTTAAGGCCTCATCAGATCAGCCATACTCTTTGTTGACTGGCAGAACAGACTTCAGGTTTCAAACGGCCTATTCCTGCTCCTGTGTCTTATGTTTTTATGTTATGTTGGAAGTATTGTGAACTGTGAGGAGGAGAGTGTAGAACTTCAAAAGGACACGGAGAGGTTGGTGGAATCAGTGGACAAGTGGCAGATGAAATTTTACGCAGAGAAGTGTGAAGTGATTCAATTTGGTAAGAAGAACACGGAGAGATAACGGGTGGAATTGTTCCAGAATTGCACTAAGTGGGCGTGTAAAACAATGTTTTACCCACCAGCCACAAAGGCGGGTTTTTGCGCCACATCGTCCTTTTCCCACCTCATTATTTATGCTATCATGGGAAACACGCCGTTTCACTGGTGGACTTCCTCTGATTCACCCACCACGCCATGACTTCACCACTTCCTCACGCTGGCCGCCATATTTGAACTATAGCCGCACGCACAGCTCTCAATGCTTGCTGCACAGCTCTGCTGCACAGAAGACATGGCCCTGAAAGGCAAGAAGACTGCAGCCCCCTGTTTTTCTGACGGGTCCCTGGACCGTCTTTTGATACAGTGGAGGACCGCCGCGATGCCCTGTACCCTCTGGCCACAGGAGGCCCATCAATGCCACCACTCTGGCTTGGGAGGTTATGGCAGAGGTGGTCAATGCCAACGCTGCATAGAAGAGGTTGGCCATCCAGTGCAGAAAAAGGATGAATGATCTCATTGGTGCCGCCAGGGTAAGGCATCCATCTCATCATTCTAAACTCACACACTCACAAGGCCATCACACATTCACTGGCATCTCACTCACTGCCAGCTCAAGGGACATCACCACTCACACTCTCTCTCTCACACACACCCTCACATCTCCATCCGGCCTTACCTCGTCTGGAGACAGTCTCCTCACCCTCTTGATGCCACTTGCACGTATCAGCATGTGCCCCCACATACACCCTGGGATATTCCCTTCCCTAAGCAAGCCCTAGCCTGGCAGCCATTGAAAAACTACCTCCGCCCTACAGCTGGCCTGGTGAGTAGAGTCCTGCCCATGGGCCCTCCTAAAAGTGATGTGATGCTGCTTGAGAAGCCTGGTGCTGATGACCGTGAGTGCTGCCAGAAGCAAGGTAGGGAAACAAACCTCAAAGTCTCGAGTGAAGTTTAGCTCACCAGTTGCACGTCGCTTATGTTCAGTTGTGAAACACGTCAGCGTGCAATCATGCCAATGTGCCCGGATAATCCAGCTTGGGGCAATGATTCCGGCGGGCAGGCAAGATGCTGAGATGCAAATGCATTGAAATTAGGCTCCCAACGTGGGACGATGGGAAATGTGGCCTGCCATTGATGGGCGGAGTGGGCGATCACAAACTGGTTTCATTACGGCGTAAAACTGATATTTGGCCTTCTTGCCATATTTTCCACTCATGGCCGCTATGATGTGGAAAATTCTGGCCAATATAAAAAAAGGTACAATTCTAAAGGTGGTGCAGGAGCAGAGGGACCAGGGTGTATACGTGCATAAATCATTGAAGCTTTTCCTTGGAGAAGAGAAGGTTAAGAGCCAATTTAATGGAGGCATTCAAAATCAAGAGTGGCCTGGACAGAGTACATAGGGAAACACTGTTTCCATTGGTGGAAGGATCGATAACCAGAGAATTAAAGTAATTGTCAAAAGAAGCAATGGCAACACGTGGAAAAACTTTTATTTTATGCAGAAAGTGGTTAGATCTGGATGCACTGCCTAAGAGTGTGGTGGGAACAGGTTCAATCGAAGCATTCAAGATGAAATTTGATTATTATCTGAAAAGGAAGAATGTGCAGGTCTACGTGGAGAAGGCGGGTTAGTGCCTCTAGTTAAAATGCTCCTTCAAAGATTCAGTAGAGACATGATGGACCAAATGGTGGCCTTCTGTGCTCTAACTATTCTATGATTCTATAAGTACCTGCCTATGTCCAGACCCCATTTTGTGTCATTTTCTGGTGTAAATGGTAATTGTGCATTGAGCACAGTTAGAAAATGTGATCTTTGAGATTTCATAGCAAAACAGGTTGATGGGAGGAAGTGAATAGAGTAACTGTTGTGCCACATCAACAACCCTTTGTAGGATAATGTGTGTACTGCTTTGAATCTTCAAATATACAGGAAGCTTCCATAGGTAATGGAACAAAATGGGATATGAAGAGGCCAGTTGTACATGAAATAATTTATTTCACTCTTAGACCTAGTTCAAAGAAAAAAAATACAGCTCTGAAGTAGGAACAAAATTCCATTGCGGAGCAGATGATGCACCACATGGGTCGTTCGGAATTTAAATATAAAAGAACATATTTTGAGTGCAGATATTTGAAATTCTAATCACTTTCATTTTATCTGGCTGACTTTCTAAAGCCTGATATTTTTATCTAAGTGTTCAACATAAGGGATTCAAATTATGTCAATTGCACTTGTTTGCATGGCTCCGAGGAGGCTTCAGAAATTAAACTGGTTCATTTAAGGCACAAGGCCACATTAGACATGTTTTGAAAACTTTTGACTTTATTTTTGAAACTTACTAAGAAAACGATTGCTGTTCTGCAATGTAACTAGCAAATGGTTCTCTATGCTTTTAAAAGATGTTTTCAGTCATGTAAAATCCAGGTACCCATACGCGGAGAATTGATGAAAATGTTTTTTTGTGATAAACCCATCTTAGGGGGAGGTGGTGGCATTGTGGTATTGTCATTGGACTAGCATTCTAGAGACCCAGGGTAATGCTCTGGGGACCCAGGTTCGAATCCCACGAAGGCAGGTGGTAAAATTTGAATTCAATAAAAATCTAGAATTAAAAGCCTGATGATGACCATGAAACTATTGCCGATTGTCTTAAAAATCCACCTGGTTCACTAATGTCCTTAAGGGAAGGAAATCTGCCATCCTTACCTGGTCTGGCCTACATATGACACCAGACCCACAGCAATGCGGTTGGCTCTTAAATGCCCCCTTAATGAGGGCAGTTGGGGATGGGCAATAAATGCTGGCCTAGCCAGCGACACCCATATCCCATGAATGAATTAAAAAAGTAGTATTAATCAAACTGTATCAAGTTCTCGTAAATAAATATTTTTTGAAGCAGAACTTGTATTTGGAAAATAATTGTGTTTTACAACTCTGCTCAATTGCACTGGGAAACTTTTGGCCTCTATGTTTAGGTTGCACAAAGATGATGGATGTTTGATCCAGCACCAGTTTTATAGACTCGCCTGCTGTGGGCTTACCAAACCTCTGGGAGAAGGTAAAGAATGCCCTCCTAAAATGATGTTCAAAGAACTTTTTGGGAACTGTCAAACCCAGTCACTTCCCCCATTGCTGCAATTGGAAGGTTGTTTTGCCTGTTTGGGGAATCTAGGGGAAAGATCTCCCCCCCACCCCACCTTTGTGGGGTAGAGCGGGCGCGGGTGGGCGCGCCACTGATCGGCACCCCTGATTGGGAGCGCGCCGCCATTTTAGGTGGGCGGGCCAATTAAGGCCCGCCCAACGTGATGTCCGCTCGGAAGCACTATGCGCTCCCTGCGCAGGGGGTGGGGGAGCGGTTCCCTCAGCTGGGAGTGCGCTCTTGCGCGCTGCACATGAAAGAGTGCACTCATCTCCCTGAGGCTAAGTGCCACCTCAGGGAGATCGGCTCGGAATTAAAATTTGTAACACAAATGATTTTTAAAAATCTCCCTGAGATGCCCCTACTCATGTGACACTGTCCCGTGGATGAGGTTTCATGCTTTTTTTGAAGCCCGCCAGGGCTCCCGGCCTGCCCGCCAGCCTTAAGGTTGGACGGGCAGGTCCATTAATGACTTTAATTAGTTTTCCAATGGTCTCAATAGGCCGTTGACAGGTCGGCAGGTGCACAGCTGATTCTGCTGTGCTCCCGCTGACCTGAAAATGGAAATGACACGGGGTGACGTCAGGAGTTCCACCCAATGTCATCCTGCGTCATTTTATGCGTCGGCGAGTGGGCCCCGCCCCCGCTCGCCGACTGGAAGATCCTGCCCTAGATCACAGGGACAGTATCAGGATGAGGGGTTGATCATTTAGTACTGAGATGAGGAGAAATTCCTTCTTGCAGGCAGCTGTGAACCTTTGGAACCCTCTACTCCAGTGGATGGTGGATGCTGCTTTGTGAATATATTTAAGGCTGAAATAGATAGATTTTTGATCTCTTGGGGAATCGAGGGATACGGGGAGTAGGCAGGAAAATGGCGTTGAGGTAGAAAATTAGCCATGATCATATTGAATTGTGTAGCAAGCTCAAGGGACTGTATAGCCTACCAATGCACCTGTTTCTTATATTCTTAATTGAGTGTGAGTCAGGAAAACAGGTAGAAAATGGGGTCATGTATGTAAAAAAAAAACATGCAAACATTTTCTGCTTTGTTTAAATTAAAAGAACTGGATGGCCTATGGAAAAATCAGACTGTCCAGCAGCAAGATCGACATGGGTAAACCCTAATATGTTCCACTATATTAGCTGAATAGCTTGAGAGCAACCCAATTTAAAATGAATTCCTGTAACAAATTGTAATTGACCTGAAGCAGGCTTCACTATATCCTCATCAACTCACTGGGAGTATTGGACTGAAGAAAATTTACTGGTATTGCTTTTTAAAAGCAAATAATTTTGAATACGGTTCCCAGGAGGTACAAATTGTTATTGTATCTGTTTCAATTTGACATTTTGACTTCCAAATACGGGAACTCTGATAGGATATTATGACGCGTAAATGTATTAATCCTTTCCTGAAATAGATCAGTGAATAGAATTCTAGTTTTTTGTTAACTAAGGGAATGAAAGGTTTTGAAATGGTCCCTTATTGCTTACAGCTTTGTTAGATAGGCATGTGAGGTGCAGAGCTTCTGAAGAATACAAATGCTTCACCTTGAAGATTTGGTTGCGCACACACTCTGTGTAGTGATTTCTTTTTAATTAGCCTTAGCCAGTAACGTTTGCTCACAAACACTCGTTTTGATTCAAACTAGTTATCTGAACACCTGGTTCAAAGTTTTTGAGTATTATAGTGAAATAGTGCCTGAGCTGTCATACTCCGAGGAGGTGAACATTTGGGTTTTTGGCTTCACCAACTCAAATTCCGATCATGTATTGCTCAAATTTCAAGGGTAACATGCAATTTTTCTAGGCTAGAAAACTAATACATTGTTCCCTTCCTCCACAAGATGATGAAAAGGAACAACTATATATTCACCATGAAAACATCAGGGACTAAATGCATACTTATCACTGAACAGGAATATGTTCCCATGATAAAACTGCTGTGAGTTGCATCTCTGATCTGTCGCTGACCACGAGAGACCAGATGCCTTGCCTCCCTAACCTGAACTCCACTTACTCGCATTAACAGTTTTCAAGTTGCTTCCTTTTTGTTTCTAGTTACATGCCCAGTGTGAGATGACTTTGTAATCTAGGGTGTAATAGAAGCCTGCTGATTTTCTGGTTACTGCTTTTCTGTGGTGAAGCAGAACTTCAGTGGAGCAACTCAGTGTCCTTGTTGTATCAAAGGCTCGGTTAAAAGATGCTGAAAAAGCTCCTTAAGATTTAAGTTCTCTATAAACGTTTGAGGTGGATTAAAGTTCGGTATAAGTCGAGCTGATTATGTATTATATATTTCTGGCTCCTGGTGTGATTAGAAATCTTAAAAATATGTTTAACTAGTTTTAGCTTTGTTTTGTACCTTTCAGAATGGACAGGTGTACATGGTGGGGTATGCTGAGCAATATCACTGCAAAGGAAATGTTTAATCTAGTGACATAGCCCTAGTACAGGTGAAAATTTTAGTTTGTAAAAAGTAATTCTTCCCATTAAACTGCATTTTACTGTGAGCTTTTATTAAAGGATTTGAAAAAGATTCTAAATTGTAACGGTGGGTAGAACCTTAATATTGTTTCGGAATTACATGATAGTCAATTACAGCCTTGCAATGGAGTAGCTGCTTTGTTTCAATAAAAAATAGCATTGTTTATTGGTGGTTTTACATTATTTTTAAATCTATACAAATTTATACCTGTATCAATACTTCATACAAGCCCCCACTCACCCGGATACATCTAACTCTACCAGCAGTCTGTTATTCTCCTCGTGCACTTATCAAGCTTTCCGTTAAATGAATCTGTTATTTTCCTAAAGTACTCCATCCTAACCCTCTGGGGAAAGAAGTTTGACCTGAATTCCTATTGGATTTATTAGTGATGATCATATTTATATTATCATACTGGAAATGCTCAGCAGGCCTGGCGGCATCTGCGGAGAGAAAAACTGAGATGATGTTTCGAATATGACTTCTTTAGAACTGCATTTTTATATGCATGTATTTATGACCTTAGTTTTGGGCTCTCTCACAAATGGAAGCATCTTTACTACATCTATCCTATCAAACCCCTTCATGATTTGAAAGGCCTCCATTCAGTCACCCCTCAGCCTTCTGTTTTCTAGAGAAGAGTCCCAGCCTGTTCAGTCTATTCCCATAGTTGTAGCTTCACAGTTCTGGTATCATACATGTAAATCTTTTACTGTACCTTCTCTAGTCCTTTTTGTAATATGGAAATCAGAACCAATACTCTCTATAATGGAACCAAGGTTCCATATAACATTTCTGCTTTTCACTTTTGTTCCTCTTGAAATATCCTTGAAAACACTGACATCAGTGATGTACGAAAAGACTTGTGCCCCCATTCAGTATTGAGTATGGCGAATTTTAATGTTTTTTTTTGTGCAGCTGACCTATTGTGTCCACAGAAATGTAATGTGAACAGAGGTGATTAAAACATGTGCGACAATAACCTCCAAAGCTTACAGAATCTAATTACGCTGACTCTCTCTCCTCTTAAGCTTCTATACCATATTTTAATGTACAAACTTGACATATTGTCACAGAGGGGGTTACAAAGCAGCAACACTATCTACCCAGCAGGGTCTACAGCCATTTCAAAAACCGCATCACTGACAGGCAAGGTCATTACTGACGCCAAATACATGATATGAGAATTTACATCGAAGCAGCACAGCAGCCTCTTCAAAAAAATAAATTGCTGACTGCATCTTCTGTCCAAACGAAACTCCCAGGTACCATACGTTTTGATTTCAGAGTTCAAGTTCAGCCTTTCTTTTACTACTCCATGCTTTCGTGCCTTCCCTGCTAATGTACCAAATACATTTTTGCAAGTTTGGTACGTGATGCCTTAAATTATTTTCTTTACTCCTTGGGCTACTAGAATCAGGGGATTTATGTTGTGACGCAAATTGGGCCCATCTGCTCGACTATGAACATTGAGTCGTCACTTAAATGGCTTCAAAATGTTCTCTCAGTGTTAATCCAACTCTATAAATAATATCCTGTAAGCAGACACTGGCTGCTTTAACCAAATGGGCAAGCTGAGAATGATCCATGTGTTTTCTTATTTCTTTAGAAATAGTTTGATTGTAGTCACAAAATTCTGTTTTCATTGGAAATTTTCATTCGAGCAAATACTAAGTTGAAAACTAGTCTTTTCTCAGAAAAAAAAGGACAAAGAAAATCAAATGGTCTCTGAGGGATTTTTTAAGAGTAAAAGCACTATTCAATAGTAGGGAGGTATTTCTATCTTTAACTTATTTCTGCACTTGTTCTATTTTCTCACTATCTGTATGCACTGCCTTATATCAGTGGCAAGCTGCTTAGTAGATGTATATAGAACCTTTCAGTCAGTCGCACATTGAAACATGGACAATTGCTGGAAATTTACAAATGATGCATAGTATTGATTTCCACTTAAAGTATAAAAGGGTGAAATTCCACTGTGCCTTGGAGCTGATAGATGGCACAAAGTTACGAGGGTAGGAGCAGTAAGGACAATTTCTTCTGGCTGCTATGTGTTAGTGGCATTGTGACTGTGCCAGAAACATCTCTTTGCAGACAAATTGCACAAGAAAAATTTTTGTACAACAAAAGACTTGAAAATTTTGTTAAAAAATAGTGATCAGAGGGAACCTTGCAAGTGTGTTCAGATCTGACAAATGCATAGTAACCAAAGGATATGTTCACCATAGTGCATTTGTATGATTGTGCATCTGCATTTTTTTCTAACATTTCTAGAATTCTAGATACATGTGTAGAAAGGCATAAGCCTACCTATTGAAAAGCTTTTGGTTTGTTACACGCCAATTCAAGACACTGCTTACGCTGATTTCCCAGCCTGTGTTCCATTAATCAATCCACTTTAAAGACAAGTTTAAGAAAGCAGAGAGAATTGGCAGAAGTCCACTGTGGATCAGGAGAGATTGTGGCAGTATTAGTACAAGAAACCCCATTGTGTTTGTCAGGCTGCTGAAGTTAAAGATTTGGGAGCAGCATTAGCACAGGTAGAGCCAGGACATCCAAGGTCATAGGAAAAGCACACCGTGATGCACAATTATCTAAGGCAACATGTATACTCAGACAGCAAAGCTACATTGATTTTACAAAGGAATAATGTGCGAGCATGCTGCAATGCACTAAGAACTTGCATTTATTTAGCACCTTTCACATCCTCAGGATATCCTACTGCATTTGTCAGCCCATGCTTTGAACTGTTGTTGTGTAGGGCAGCGTTCAAGGAGCCTCAGACCCTGAGATTTTTGCAAACTGTGTGGACGAGAGCAGGGACTACAGGGAGGATGAACGAACTGACCACGGCACCATGGAACAAGGAGCCATTCAAGTGGGGGAAGAAAATAGGAATGTAGTAGTGGTAGGGGCAGTATAATTAGGGGGATAGATACTGTTCTCTGCAGCCAAGAGCGTGAGTCCCAAAGGCTGTGTTGCCTGTCCGGTGCCAGGGTTAAGGACACCTCCTCAGGGCTGAGAGGAAAGAGTTGAAATCAGATGTAATGGTATTACAGTTGAATAAAGGCAACTACAGAGGCATGAGGGAGGAGCTGGCCAGAACTGACTGGGAGATGAGTCTAGCAGGAAAGACAGTGGAACAGCAATGGCAGGAGTTTCTGGGAGTAATTTGGGAGACGCAGCAAAAATTCATCCCTAGGTAGAAGAAACATACTAAAGGGAGGACAAGGCAACCATGGCTGACTAAGGAAGTCAGGGACAGCATAAAAGCTAAAGAGAAAGCATACAATGCGGCGAAGAGCAGTGGGAAACCAGGGGATTGGGAAGCCTACAAAGACCAACAGAGGACAACTAAAAAAGAAATAAGGAGGGAGAAGATTAAATATGAGGGTAAACTAGCCAGTAATATAAAAGAAGATTGCAAGAGTTTTTTTAGATATATAAAGGGTAAGAGAGAGGCAAAAGTGGACATTGGGCCGCTGGAAAGTGATGCTGGAGAAGTAGCAGTGGGGAACAAAGAAATGGCAGAGGAACTGAATAGGTACTTTGCGTCAGTCTTCATAGTGGAAGACACGAGTGACATCCCCAAAGTTCAAGAGAGTCAGGGGAAGAGGTGAGTATGGTGGCCATTACCAAGGAGAAGGTGTTAGGAAAACTGAAAGGTCTGAAGGTGGATAAATCACCTGGACCAGATGGATTACACCCCAGAGTTCTGAAGGAGATAGCTGAAGAGGTAGTGGAGGCATTAGTGGTGATCTTTCAGGAATCACTGGAGTCAGGGAGGGTCCCAGAGGACTGGAAAATCGCTAATGTAACCCCCCTGTTTAAGAAGAGAGTGAGGCAAAAGACGGGAAATTACAGGCCGATTAGCCTGACCTTGGTCGTCAGTAAGATTTTAGAGTCCATTATTAAGGATGAGATTTCAGAATACTTGGAAGTGCATGGTAAAATCGGGCAAAGTCAGCATGGTTTCATCATGGGGAGGTCATGCGCGACAAATCTGTTAGAATTCTTTAAGGAGGTAACGAGTAGGTTAGACAAAGGAGAGCCAATGGATGTTATCTACTTGGACTTCCAGAAGGCCTTTGACAAGGTGCCGCACAGGAGGCTGCTCAGTAAGATAAGAGCCCATGGTGTTAGAGGCAAGGTACTAGCATGGATAGAAGATTGGCTGTCTGGCAGGAGGCAGAGAGTGGGGATAAGGGGGTCCTTCTCAGGATGGCGGCCGGTGACTAGTGGAGTTCCGCAGGGGTCAGTGTTGGGACCACAACTTTTCACTTTATACATTAATGATCTAGATGAAGGAACTGAGGGCATCCTGGCTAAGTTTGCAGATGATACAAAGATAGGTGGAGGGACAGGTAGTATTGAGGAGGCGGGGAGGCTGCAGAAGGATTTGGACAGGTTAGGAGAATGGGCAAAGAAGTGGCAGATGGAATACAGTGTGGGGAAGTGTGAGCTCATGCACTTTGGTAGGAAGAATAGAGGCATAGATTATTTTCTAAATGGGGAGAGAATTCAGAAATCTGGAGTGCAAAGGGACTTGGGAGTCCTAGTCCAGGATTCTCTTAAGGTTAACTTGCAGGTTGAGTCGGTAGTTAGGAAGGCAAATGCAATGTTAGCATTTATTTTGAGAGAACTAGAATATAAAAGCAGGGATGTGCTGCTGAGGCTTTAAAAGGCTCTGGTCAGACCACATTTAGAACATTGTGAGCAATTTTGGGCCCCGTATCTCAGGAAGGATGTGCTGGCCCTGGAGAGGGTCCAGAGGAGGTTGACGAGAATGATCCCAGGAATGAAAGGCTTAACATATGAGGAATGTTTGAGGACTCTGGGTCTATACTCGATGGAGTTTAGAAGGATGAGGGGGGATCTGATTGAAACTTACAGAATACTGAAAGGCCTGGATAGAGTGGACGTGGGGCAGATGTTTCCATTAGTAGGAGAGACTAGGACCCGAGGGCACAGCCTCAAAGTAAAGGGAAGACCTTTTAGAACAGAGATGAGGAGAAACTTCTTTAGCCAGAGAGTGGTGAACCTATGGAATTCATTGCCTCAGAAGGCTGTGGAGGCCAGGTCATTGAGTGTATTTAAGACCGAGATAGATAGGTTCTTGGTTGGTAAGGGGATCAAAGGTTACGGGGAGAAGGCGGGAGAATGGGGTTGAGAAACTTATCAGGCATGATTGAATGGCGGAGCAGACTCGATGGGCTGAATGGCTTAATTTCTGCTCCTATGTCTATGGTCTTATGGCTGGAGAGGAACTTGGAGTGGGAGGGGAGGGATCCAGTTGTCGTCATCCACGTTGGTACCAACGATGTTGATAGGACTAGAAAGGAGGTTCTGCTGAAAGAATTTGAACAGTTAGGAGCTAAATTAAAAGCAAAACCTCCATGGTAATAATCTCAGGATTACTACCTGAACCACGGGCAAACTGGGATAGGTTAAATAAAGTCAAGGAGTTAAATGCGTGACTCAAAGGTTGGTGTGGGAGGAATGGGTTTCAGTTCGTGGGGCACTGGCATCAGTCCTGGGGTAGAAGGGAGCTGTTCCGGTGGGATGGGCTTCACTTGAACCATGCTGAGACCATTGTCCTGGTGAACTGAATAACTAGGGCTGTAGAGAGAGCTTTAAACTAAATAAAGGAGCGGAGGATTCTGGAGAGGGGATAAGTGTACAAACATAAAAAAAAACAACAGCAAATAGGGTCAAAGGGGGGAAAATTGGTAAAAAGGCACAATTAATGGCTCTTTACTTAAATGCACAAAGTATTCAGAACAAAATAAATGAATTAACGGCACAAATAACGATTAATGGGTATGATCTTAGAGCCATTATGAAGACGTGGTTACAAGGAGATCAAAGCTGGGAACTGAATATTCAGGGGTATGTGACTTTTCGAAAGGACAGGCAGCAAGGAAAGTATGGTGGGGTAGCCTTGTTAGTATGAGATGGAATAAGTATGACAGCAAGAAATGACTTTGGATTGGAAGATGTGGAATCCATATGGCTGGAAGTAAGAAATAACAAGGGGAAGAAGACATTGGTGGGAGTAGTCTATAGGCCCCCTAACAGCAGCTATGCTGTCGGACAGAGAATAAATCAGAAGATAATGAGGGCATGTAAAAAATGCAGTATGTTAATCATGGGTTACTTTCATCTCCATGTAGATTGGGAAAATCAAATTGGCAGAGGTAGACATGAGCAAGAATTCATAGTGTATTCAGGACAGTTTTCTGGAACAATATGTTGTGGATCCAACCAAGGATCAGGCTATTTTGGATCTGGTAATGTGTAATGAGGCAGTTTTAATAAATGATCTCGGAGTAAAAGATCCCCTAGGAAATAGTGACCAAAACATGGTGGAATTTAGCATTCAGTTTGAGAGTGAGGAACTTAGTTCAGAAACATCTGTGCTAAACTTAAATAAGGATAATTACAAAGGAATGAGGATAGAGTTGGCTGGAGTGGACTGGGAAAGGAGTTTAGCAGAAAAGATGGTTGATGAACAATGGAAGATGTTTAAGAAAATAGTTCATGAATGACAACAAAAATATATCCCAGTGAGGAAGAAGGATTGTAGGAGGGGGATTCATTAACCATGGTTAACCAAGGAAGTTAAGGATAGTATCAAAGTGAAGGAAAAAGCATACAATGTGGCAAAGATTAGTGGTAAGCCAGAGGATTGGGAAAGTTTTAAAAACCAACAGAAGATGACCAACAAAACAATAAAGAGAGAGAAAATAAACTTTGAGGGTAAACTAGCAAGTAATATAAAAACAGACAGTAAGAGCTTCTTTAAATATATAAAAAGGAAGAGAAAGGCCAAAGTCAATATAAACTCCGTAGAGAATGAGGCTGGGGGAATAATAATGGGGAACCAGGAAATGGCAGAGGAGTTGAATAAATACTTTGCATCAGTCTTCACGGTAGAAGACAGTAATAGCATATCAAAAATACTAAATAATGGGGCAAAAGAGGGGGGAGGAAATAAATTCAATAACTGTCACTAGAGAAAAAGTACTAGGGAAACTAATGGGGCTAAAGGCTGATAAGTCACCTGGACCTGATGGGTTGCATCCTAAGATATTAAAGGAAATAGCTGCAGAGAGTGGATGCACTGGTAGTAATCTTCCAAGAGTCTTTAGATTCTGGAAAAGTCCCAGAGGATTGGAAAACTGCCAATGTAATACTCTTATTCAAAAAGGAAGGGAGACAAAAAACAGGCAATTATAGGCCAGTTAGCTTAACAACTGTCATTGGGAAAATGTTAGAGTCTATTATAAAGGATGTGCTAGCAGAGCATTTATAAGTACATAATCTATTCTAATCTAATCAAGCAGAGTCAGCATGGCTTCATTAAGGGGAAATCATGCCTGACAAACTTATTAGAATTCTTTGAGGAGGTAACAAGCAGGATAGATAAAGGCGAACCAGTAGATGTAATATATTTGGATTTCCAAAAGGCGTTCGATAAGGTACCACACATAAGACTACTTAATAAGATAAGAGCCCATGGTGTTTGGGTTAGTATATTAGCACGGATAGAGGGCTGGCTAATAGAAGACAGAGAGGTAGGATAAGGGGCATTTTCAGGATGGTGACCTGTAACTAGTCGAGTGGCACAGGGGTCAGTGCTGGGGCCACAATTATTTACAATATATCTTAATGACTTGGATGAGGGAAATGAATATGCTATCGCCAAGTTTGTGGATGACACTAAAATAGGTTGGAAGGCAAGTGGTGAGGATGACAAAGAGTCTACAGAGGGATATAGACAGGTTAAGTGAGTGGTCAAAAATGTGGCAGATGGAATATAATGTGAGAAAGTGCAAGGTTATGCATTTTGGCAGGAAGAAAATAGGAGCTGAATATTATTTAAATGGAGAAAGACTGAAGAAAGCTGCAGCACAGAGGGATTTCGGGGTCCTTGTGCACGAATCCCAAAAAGCTAACATACAAGTTCAACAGGTAATAGAGAAGAGGGAAAATAGAATATTGGCCTTTATTTCAAAGGGAATGGAGTATATAAATAGTGAAGTCTTGCTAAAACCATACAAGGCACTAGTTAGACCACACCTAGAATACTGTGAACAGTTTTGGTCCCCTTATCTAAGGAAAGATATACTGGCATTGGAGGCAGTCCAGAGAAGGTTCACTAGGTTCCTGGGTATGAAAGGATTTTCTTATGTGGAGAGGTTGAGTTGGCTGGGCTGTACTCATTGGAATTTAGAAGAATGAGAGGCGACCTTATTGAAACATATAAGATTCTTAGGGGGTTTGACAGGGTAGATGCTGAGAGGTAGACTCTGAGAGTCTAGGACCAGAGGGCATAATCTCAGAGTAAGGGGGTGCCCATTTAAAACAGAGATGAGGAGGAATTTCTTCACCCAGAGGGTAATCAATCTGTGGAACTCTTTACTGCAGAGGGCTGTAGAGGCTGGGTCGTTAAGTATATTCAAGGTTGAGATAGACAGATTTTTAATCAGTAAGGGAATCAAGGGTTATGGGGAAAAGGCTGGAAAGTGGAGTTGTGGATTATCAGATCAGCCAAGATCTCACTGAATGGTAGAGCAGACTTGGTGGGCTGAATGGCCTACTTCTGCTCCTACGTTTTATGGTCTAGGGCAGGTAAAATCTGGGTGTATATGGTTTGAGGATTATTGGGGGTGCTTTACAATGCACCCTGTAGAGAGTTGTCAGAATGGTAAAGCTATACTGCATGTTTATTGTGTTTTGTTGTAGTGCATTGTTTAAACAGGCTCTGTTTGTTGAGTAAATAGACATTGTTTGCTGTAAAATACACTCTTTGCTGGAGTTCTGTTGTATGTACCTTGCCATTCCGCCTCCATCACATTGGCTGGTACAGTGGTAACAGTAGACATTCTGTGAATGGGACCACAGAGTCCTATTTATATAGGTTACGTGGTTACGTGATTAAGCAGCATTCTTGGGGTGATTTTGGATTAGTCAGATGTTTCAGGGATTTTTGACTTCTGAGGTCCTTGTCCCATGCTATAAATACCCCCATGAACCACCTGTAACAAAACACAAGTACTTATTTTGTTTAAAATTTATTTTGTACAATCAAACCTATGTTATTTTTGTGAAAATTGTTGCTGACTAACAGTTCTGTCAAGATTTGGAGGTATCTTTGACAAGCACATGTACCTGTCACGGTCAATGTTCATCCAGGCTCAGTACTTGCTTTTCACTGGTGTCATTGCTGAAAACCCACTTTTGCATAACTAGGTTCCACAACATTGGATCAATACATAGTGTTGCAGGAGAAACAATGTTGTATTCATCAGAGAATTCACACCCAAAGTCCCCACTGCCTCCAGTATGTGGAGCCCTCCAATGTCTTCAATAGCGTAGAATAGTACAACACAGAAGGAATCCAGAATAAAAGCAAAGTACTGCAGATGCTGGAAACCTGAAATAAAAACAGAGCAGGTCTGGCAGCATCTGTGGAGAGAGAAACGGCATTAATGTTTCAAGTCCATATGACTCTTCTTCAGAGCTACAGAAAAGTAGAAATGTGATGGATTTTATACTGTTTAAGAGGGGCCGGAGCAGGTGGAGCAAAATAGAAGGTCAGGGATAGGTGGGAGTTCAGGAGAGATTGACAACGGTGTCATGGACACGAGACAAAGGGAGTGTTAATGGTAGTGGTGAAGACTAAAGAAGGTGCTGATAGTGGCATAAAGGTAAGATAGCAGAATGTGTTAATAACACGAGGGTCAACGCTCTGTGAAAGCAAACATAGAAAAAGTGACAATGACCTTGGGGGGCGCGGGGCGGGTGTTGGGGATAAAGGTTAGAAGAAGGAAGCCAATTGACATATTGAATCGTCACTGGCTCTTTCAAAGAACAATCGAGTCAGCCCCATTCCCCTGCTCTTTCCCTAGATCCCTGCAATTTTTTTACCCCCAAGCATTTATTTAGCTCCCTTCTAAAAGCTGGTATGGCATCTGTTTCCATTACTCTAATAGGTATTATGAAGCTGCTTGTCACCATAAACTATAGGTCCCTATAGCTGTGCTTGTAACAACCCCAGGGCACCAATATTCCTAACCTCCCTCTAACACAATGGCAGGCTTGGAACAATTGTTGAAGGGTCATGAGGACTCGAAACGTCAACTCTTTTCTTCTCTGCCGATGCTGCCAGACCTGCTGAGTTATTCCAGGTAATTCTGTTTTTGTTTTGGATTTCCAGCATCCGCAGTTTTTTGTTTTTTTCTTTGGAACAATTGTCCTTCATTTTCCTCCTTTTGCTACAGCTTCCCTTCCTTCCATGTTTAACTAAACTGATTATGCAGGCTGTTCCAACTCCAGCCTTCCTCTGTCTGAGGCTCCCTGCTGCTTCCTACCAGCTACTTAAGTACTTTCCATTATTTTTCATGTTTCCTTTAGCTACAAGCACTGGGTTTGTTGCTTCACGGTTTCAATACCTGGAGTTCTTTCTCTAATTAAACTCCTATCCTTACACTCGCTGATGATTCAAACAGAATAGTCAGCTTGTGCGTCCAGAAGCACAGTGGTGGGGAAGGTTGGGAGAGAATGGTAATAAATTAAACATCACTCAGTCATTAAATAACTTTATATTTGATCTAAGCAGTGAAAAACGTGTTACAAATGTTGTCAAAGTTTAGTTTTAATGTTGAACTTTGTAAATGAATTGCTGGCTCATGAGGGGAGAAGTGCGAGGTCAGGCCAGTAACACGATTGTTATGATGCTGACTGTGATGCTGCAATCAGCACTCTGTAGGATTGAGCCAGTCCAGGAGCTAGATCGATGGTGATATGAGAAGCCATGGGGCAGTAGGACTCCTTGAAACCTTCTTGTGGACCCCTAGGTGGCTGCAACCCTTCAGTCAAGAACCGCTGACTTGTTTACATATTACATTTCGAACATGCAAATATTCCCAGGTTTCAGGTTGCACTATGTAAAATGTGTATTCCTGTGAATTGTAATTTTTTTTAAAGAAAAAGAACAGATCAAAAATGTAACTCCCAATTACATACTTCCTGTGTGATAAAGGGAGTTTTCTACTGGAGTTGTTCTTTCAATTTTAATAAATGTATTACCAGCCCCACATTTATTTTTTGTTTGTGAAGATGTATTCACAAACTCTGCTGAACATGTTGAGAATAAGAAAATCAAATATTTCAAAGTAAAATGGTTATTTCTGATTTCAACCACGTAATAAATCCCAGCTGTAATTGAGTATCTGGAGGAGAGAATTTCTAAGATCTAAAGGTAGCTTTTCTACCCAGGAGGATTGTTTCTGATAGTGGCATTTGGGCATGTGTAAATTAGTTTGGTGATCTTGTCTTGATGTTGGTGGAAATGCTGCTCCGGATTTTATGATCAAATTTTCGATCTCTACAATTTGTTCCCAAGCATTTAATAGTTGTACACCATGGGCTATCAAACCTGATATCAATACTGCTAATTCAGTATTATTGCCATTACTTGCTCACCTCTAGTTTGTGGTGTGTCAGAGGATTTGAGTACAGGAGCAGGGATGTCTTGCTGCAATTGTACAGGGCCTTGGTGAGACCACACCTGGAATATTGTGTGCGGTTTTGGTCTCCTTATCTGAGGAAGGATGTACTTGCTGTAGAGGAAGTGCAGTGATGGTTTGCCCAACTGATTCCTGGGATGGCGGGACTGAAATATGAGGAGAGATTGAGTCGATTAGGATTATATTCGCTGGAGTTCAGAAGAATGAGGGGGCATCTCATAGAAACCTATAAAATTCTAACAGGACTAGACAGGGTAGATGCAGGAAGGATGTTCCCGATGGTGGGGGAGTCCAGAACCAGGGGTCACAGTCTGAGGACATGGGGTAGACCATTTAGGACTGAGATGAGGAGAAATTTCTTCACCCAGAGAGTGGTGAGCCTGTGGAATTCGTTACCACAAAGTAGTTGAGACCAAAACATTGTATGTTTTCAAGTAGGAGTTAGATATAGCTCTTGGGGCGAAAGGGATCAAGAGGTATGGGGAGAAAGCGGGAGCAGGCTATTGAGCTGGATGATCAGCCATGATCATAATGAATGGTGGAGCAGGCTCAAAAGGGTACTCCTGCTTCTAGTTTCTATGTTTCTATGTCTTCTTCCCATATTGTTCATTCTCATCCTCTTCTCCTTTGCTGCCTCCATTTTCATCGCTTCTACTTGTTATGTCCGCTACTTGTCTTTTTCACCTGCAGCCAAACTAGCTTCAGAATGACTGATTAGTGAACTGGATACAGACCCCAAATACAAGTCCACAATTAGAAGTTGCTGGACACACAGTTGTCAATCAAAGAAGCTAGAAAGTATCATTGCTGCTTCCTCTTTCACACACCTAACTCACATCTATGTCTCAGACACAGCTGTCAATCTGAGCATGAGCGTTTTACTTTTTGTTGAAAAGTTTTGTTAGCTTAGTGCAGGCTCTGTGACTTTGAAGACTGGCACAGAATTGGACAAGTGGTTACTAACAGGGACATTGGTCTCATTTCCCATCAGGAAGTATTAACTTCTCATTAGGGAGCATTAACCTTGAAGTGTGTATGTTTGAACTTAGGTCTGGAGTCCAGGAAAGCAGAAAGAGAAGTTTTTTTTTATTTTAATGTTTCAGTCCCCTTGTCTCTTCTCTCCTGAAAGTACTGACTCATGCTGGAGCTTGGATTTTCCAAGTGCTTGGAATTCTCCAGTGCTTTGCCCAAATTTCCGCCCTACATACACGAACCACCTGGCCACACTGTTTCAATTACAAACTGGACATATTGTCATCGGGAATGTTACAAGGCTCTGACTACCCAGTAGGCTCACCGTCCCTTTTGTAAGCTGTGTCACCAATAGACAGTCATTTATTTATACGAGATTTGTGACCCAAGTCTCTGCTTGGCAACAGCATAGCACTATGATGCTCTGTTGTTGACCATGCAGGGCATCATAGCCAAGTCCAGTTTGTAGAATCCACATTTCCAAAAGAGATCACTAACTTGAGGCAGACCAAGCCAATATTTTTCTCTTCCTTACCTTGGAGCATTTATAGCTTCTCTCCTGAGAGCAACTATGTACTGAGTGGTATTGCTGAATGGTAGCACAATAACAGAGAGTGAATTTATTCAGAGTCATTTGGGAAAGAGGGGCAGAAAATAATTTTATTATGAGGAAAATAAATTTTGTTAATGTTAAAGCTATGCCACTTCAGTAACAATATTATGATGAGTGATATTCACTGTATGTCTATTGTGATGAATATCATGGTTCATGTTAAGATATTAGAGGTAACGATTAGTTCTGGGAAGATCATTGTTGTGAAGGTAAGGTAAATAAAATGCTGGGCTTCAGAGATTGCCAGAACATCTAAAATAAAATGGCAGTTCAGAATGTTACCCATATTTATTTAACAGAGTCAGAATAGAAGAGATGGAGCCATAAAACTGCAGGTGGGCTTACTTAGCTAGATAACTGGAGACGTGATGTCTACACTGCTTGCAAAGGATTGTAGTCCAGAGAGATGTTTTGTTTTGGGAGGGAGTTAAAGCCAAATTAGTTTAAAAGCATTCAATGAACCTTAAAAGCTACAGCATCATGGAGATGGATGGAGCTTAAGGTTGCTGGCTTTAATTTATTTGACTGTTCTGTAGCAGTGCAAGAGGAAAGGGTGCTGCTGTTAGCTGGCTGCAGGCAATTCGTGTTCGAAGAAGCCCTGGGAACCATTGGTGCAGCTATTGGTTGCAGTTTGGAACTCTTAGGTGTGCAGCTCACAGAGAAGCCCCGGAAGCCATTTATAGCTCGGTGCAGCCGGGAGACTGGAGTTTGGAGAAACCCAAGCTTAGTGAAGCTGGCAGTCTGCAAAAGAGTTGGAAATATGTCAGTAATTAGAAGCGGGAGTGCAGCTTTGTGAAGCTCATGGAACACAGTCTCAGGGAAGAGGTTGAACCATTGGAGTGTGAGCTGTCGATGCGCCAGTCTGAGTCACCGTGGCTTTTGAGGGAATTCAGAGGCTAGATCTTTGAAAGCAAAGAGTTGAAATCCCTCCTGAGTGAATCAGAGTTTTAATGAAATTTTGTGACTCTCAGTGGTCACTGACGTCTGGGTGAGTTGTTGAGAAATGGGATCTGCCTTTGTCGCATTTGCCACTTAATGTGCAGTGCGGTGAGTTTGACCATAATTTGCCTGTTAATTCATATTTACCTTGTTAATTCTATATATTAGAGTACATGATAGATATTGTAAAGTGTTTTACTTTTCTGCCTTTGTATAGTAAAGTTTATTTTGTTTGTTTAAATCAGTGGGATCTTGAGGCTTTATTCCTCTAGAGGGTAACTGGGTTTTCAAACTTTGTCTACTTTAAAAACATTACTGGTCCCTAACCAGATGATAACACTATAAATACCAATCTATTTACCATGCATAAGCGACCAATTCTAAGCATGTTGTTATATCCATGTTGTGATAGACTGTGTAAAACTGGGAGCTTTGTATTTATGGTATAAAAATATATTTAAAGAGTGAAAAAAACCTCATCATTGCACTCCAAATCAAGTTAGTGTGTATCAACCACTGTGTGGTGAATGCTTCATTGTAAAAGATGCGGTTCTTTACATGAAACGTTAAATTAAATGCCAGTCCTGATAACTCAGGTGGTTGTTAAAGATCTTGCGCACTACTCGAAGCAAGACCAGGAGGTCTTATGGTAACTTGACCAATATTCATCCCCGTCCAGTATTTGGACATTGATTCCTTTGTTATCTGTGGGAATTTATTGTGCATGTAACGGCTGCCATGTTTATAGTTGTTGTACTTCCAACAGTGTTTTGAGATGTTTTGATGTGGTGTTTTGTTGTAGTCTGGTATCGATGTGGTGTTTTGATGTCTGGTAATACTTAAATCAAGTTGCTCATAAGTTGTAATTTTATCACAGGAGCCTAACATGAGCCCACCATGGGGAAAGACATAAACAGAATAGTATCTATTTTAATCTCTGATTATGTTGTATTGTAATGGACCTCAACATTTGTGTTATCCTATAGCTCTGTTTCTTTTTCTGAAAGTGGGAATCAAGTGGCCAGAGTTGTTGTGGGTGGGAGGGGGGTCGGTGGCACTGGGGAACCACGAGGCAACTGGCAACCCTATTCCCACCCGACAACAGCAGCATGAATTTTGGGTGGTTTTAACTCTCACAAGTAAGTTGAGTGGACAGTGGGTTTTGAGAAAAGTTTTTCAGGAGGGATGTGTGGAGGTTTAAAGGAACCTGTGGCTATAAGGTCTAAACCATTCTTGTGCGGCTCTTGACCTTCAAGCTCCTCAAGGAAAGATTTTAAAGAAACCTACTTTTTTGGGCCCCCTCTGGTCCAGGATCACCTTCCCACTATCTTCACCTGGCAGGAAAACCACGACAGCTTCCCCACATAGGCCAGAGTTAAAATTGACGCTGTGGCCCAATGACATCATTGGTCCCCAATTTGCTTATCTGAAGGAGGGTCCTGCCAATGTTCATGAAGATGTTGCTCAGAGGAGTAGCTTAAAACAGAAGACAGCCAGGTTAGTACGCACTGTCACAGGATAAGTCACAGCCAATTTTCACTGCAAGCCTGTCCTACTCTTGCTGGGGTTAAAATTACCTTTTATATGCAATACATAGGCAGCATGTTTCACAGTAACTTATTGTGAACTAAATCATTCTATTCCTGCAGTGGTGATTGTTCAGCTTTCATCTTTCATTGTGCATAAATTGAAGTGAACTTCCTGCTATCAAACTCAGTCATCGTCAGCCTGGGGTGGATACAGAAGTAATAAGTCAGACTTCATTTAGAGTAAATTTGTTGAATTTATGCCAATGTGCATTTAATTAATTCCTATTAAATTATATTTAGTGAAAATTATGGCACTGAGAATTGTCTCATTTTGTGCTTCCTGTCTGCTCTGGTCATTAATGATGGTATCTGATCCATTTAAAGACATCTCTTCACAAATTGAGGTTTGATATTTGTGCCAATATGAGTTGGCAGTTAAAAGTGCACCAAAAGTGTGGGTTTTTTTGCTCCAAGAAGGTGGATGTGGGATGAAGTTGGACCAGCTGACTGCAGAACCAAATGCTCAGAGGACAGGAGGGGCAGGTGAGTGCCAAGGTCTGCCTTCATTCTTTGGGACATGGTCCCAGGTGTTTTAGCAGATTTCAGGCCCTCTAGCCATCAGCCCTCACACACCCTCACCTCCTACTCTTCATACCCTCCATGTCAACTTATGCCCCCACCATCTCCCCTCCCTCCCCCCCCTTGCTCCTCATACCTCAATGCCAACTCACCCAGTATTCACCATAAGAAGACCTCAGGAGCCATGTGGAGATAAAAAGAATAAACTTCTAAAAATCTAATACAGCTCTCACTATGCAGACTTGATAGTGAAAAAACTCCCATTCATGAAAGCATCAAAGATTTTAAATCTTCTCAGGTGCTTAATGTCTTTTAAAAGAAACAAACTTTTGTTCATACCCTTAGCCCTCTAATAGCCTCTTTAAGCTACTCAGAACGCCTGTTAAGATAATTGTAGCTTTTGAAACTCCACCAAACATTCATAATAAATAGCCCTAGGGGAAATGTCAACAAATAAGTCTATTGAAAATGCTGTAACAAATGCTACATCAGCTGGCCTTTTGATTATGGCAGTCCAGCAGAAGTGTTTTTGAATAATCACTGACAGTGGCAGCCTGTGTTTTTTAAAGTTTAAAGAGCAGGGGATTTAAAAAAAACTTAAGGTCATGACAGTTAAACAGATCCACCCTTCAAGAGCGTGTATGTCTACTTGTCAATTCGTAACTCCCATATTGAGGGCTAAGGTGCTAGCAACAGCCAAATGGAGTCTGTTGGGACTCAGCACTAAGTTCAAAAGACCCTGCGAGTTAGGGTTTCCGTCTTGTGTAATTTAAGCCCCACCCCTTTTCACCCGACAAAATGGGATCTGTTGGAAATGGGAGTGGGACTTCCACAACTGGATCCCGCCTGCCATTTTAGAACATCAGCGGAATCTTCCCAACTCCGCGAAAATCCAGCCCGATGCGTTTTTTATGTTATAGTTTTTAATGACAACAGAATACCTGTTACATTTTTAAGGAATAAGATTTAGAGAACATTCAGCAGCTCAACAGATTGCAGCCTTTCCAGTTTGACCTTCACAAGTTTTATTATATGGGACATTGCTTACTGGTGTTAATGGGATACAAATACATTCCTTCTTGTTTCGTTAACTCCCCTCCATTTCAGTTTCTGCCTTTTTAGCTTTTAAAATTCAATTTGGTGCCTCTATGCTGTTAGTGGAATGGATTAAAAAAGTGGAACCTGTGCTTTGAAAAGTTATGTCTTGTGAAATTACCAAATAGTAATTCTAAAATTGCCAAAATGCTAAAATTGTTATACTTTAAATGTTAATACCATTTCTGCTACTAATTATAAGTGCGAGAAGCATTCTTGAATTTTGTGTGCCAGAAAATAAGGTTGGTCTATTCCATCGTTAATTTATATCCATTTTATGGTTTGCTCCTACCCCTACATTGCAGTTTTTATTGATACTTTACCAATTCTGTATTTGCACCAGTTAAAAACTAAGGAATACACAAGATTTGCAAGCGCATAGTGATCATTATTATAAAAATTAATGACCCGGATTTCAGTCAGCGACAAAACTTTGGCGATTGCCACTTACTTCAAAGAAAGCCACCCACAAAGATCTACCGATCTCTGTGACCTGGATTTCCTCTTTCTCAACATTAATTTGAATCTGGCGCCAAGTCAAGGGGATCGGCACTCGTCCGTCAACAGTGATGTCATCAAGTAGGATAAGTAGCCAATCACATTGGACTATTCTCACAGTCAACAGAGCTAGAAGTAAAATGCAATGATTGGCTTTCACTTCCAATTAAATTTTTACAGAGAATGAAATAAATGATTAGGACATAGCCATGATATGAAGCTGAAATACTTAAGGTCAGAGCTGAGAAATCATAAATGTTAGAATATATATATAATTTAAAAAAAATATATGGGACATTCTATCATTCGACAAATACAAAATTAGTTTTTAGGGCCAGCAGGGTTTGTCAACAGTAATTATGAATTTAATATGTCATTAAAAAAACAGGTATACCTCATTTAACTATGTGTAACTATTTCAAAAGTTTTGACAATGAGATTAAATAGTGTAAAAGGTCAGTTCAGTGGTTTTTAATTGATTGCAGCCTGGGGGGCCCAATACCTATGCATCCTATCGAGAAGCATAGAATCATTGGCAGTAACTTCTGGATTCCACGTTTAACTGAACCGGTGCAGACACCAGAAGTTGCTTTCAGTTTTCGGAGTAATAATGGTGAACACTGACAGTTTTACCGTCATTACTATTGCAGAATCTGGGCCAATCCCCTTTTGATTACAAAACCAGTTCCTTCAGCTCCTTTGCATGTAATAGCCGGAGTAAGTGACACATAAGATTGCTGCACAAGTGTAGGAATCAGCCACTGTAGGGAATGGAGGAGATGAGGACCCCCCACCACCTCCCCAATGTTCATGTTTCAAGACCTTTTGGTATTGTTAGAAAAGCAGTTTTCAAAAGCCAGCAGGTGCAAGGACATCAGGTTGACAATCAAATCTGATGCCCAATTTAAAACTAAAAATGATTATAGACTCCAATTGATGACTTGATCTCACATTACTGATGCACAAGTGGATAAATTCTAATCGCATAAAATCTCTAATCTGAGTTATCTGTAAATGTTTATCTAATGTTTTATCTTGCACTGGTTGATTTGTATTCGGGTGAAGTTTAATTGATCCAAGCTAAATCTCCCCCTGTGGTCCATTTAATGCGCTGGTTGACACCGGATTGCCAACATGCAGTTCAAACACTCTTGATTTCCTTGGCAACTGTCTGATTCGAATCACCTTGATCGGGAATCACCTTGGTATGGTAGGTAGTGATTTTTCCCTTTTGAATTCTGTTCAGGGCAAATAGCTGCTGCACTCCATTTTACATTGTCAGTTTTAGAATGACTGTACGCTGTCAGTGCACAATATATGTAAAGTTCCAATGCGTGGCTATCACTTTCTGATACATTGCACCAACTGTATGGAAACTCTGCAGTGAATTTATAAAAGCAAGATACTAGAAATTGAACTGAAAGAAAGTTAACAAAATGAGAAGGAATAACTTCACCCTACAGAGGGGGAGGAACAGTCTTTGAGAGGATTAAAAGATTAACTGAGACCCAGGACTAACTGCACATCAGTGCACTCTCGGGGATAATGGGCAGACTGTTCACATATGTGTTCTGTGTTAACAGCTTTGTCATAGTACCATGTGCAGTTTTGGATTATTCTGCTTATGGAACCTTGACATTTTACAGGAAAGTCTAAAATTTACACATACAGGGTCAAATCCTATCTGTGGATTCTAGCCGTTTCCAGTTTGGGAGCAATGTCCTTTGTGCAACATAGCCTTGAGTAGGAACAATTTTTCGTAGACTATATAAACTGTATAATCACTGATCATTAAACAGCAATTTCCTTATTAATTAACAAAAGGGCACCGCGGTTGGAATATTTCCTTACGATTTCAGGCTGCATTTTATTTTTGATTACGCACAGATAATTTGGTTAGAAACTGGGACACCCTATAGTTATGATCTAATTCCTTGTTCATATTTATAAACAGCAGCCTGGAACATTCCGAAACCCACCTCATTTGCTACAAACTGCCAGTGAAGCTCTTTCTAAGTTTCTGTTTGTGAAACCAAAACTTACTTTAAGGTGTGGGCCTCATGCTAGTGCCAGTGGAAACCAATGTAGACTGGCAACTGCACACATGTGCCTCAATTCTAAATACAATGCTAATACACTGCTCTTATCCTGAAAGGGAAACAGTAACATACATGATCATAAACTAGCTAATTGTCTGCCTTGGCTCAGTGTCAGCACTCGCACCTCTGAGTCTAAGGGTGGGATTTTCCAGTCTCATCAGTAGTGGACATCATGGTGGGCAGGATGGGAAAATGTGAAGAATGGCCAAAAGTCAATTTCCTGCCTGTGTTTAAAAAAAAATTTGCAATTTTCTGCTCCTGACTTTCATGACAGGTCTGGTAGCCACTGCGCCATGTTGAGAGCTGCATTTGCATTGATTTGAATATCATGAATATTCATTAAGAAGGCAGCTCGCCAGAGTCACACCCCCACTCTAGATCCAGTGGCCACATGGTGGCTGATTAGACCAGACTGGATATAAGTGATGTGCACCTGGCGAGCACCACTTCACTCGTGACCTCGAGGTGTGTTCGCCCACCTTTCATTGTGCTGCACTTGTAGCTGCTCCGATTCTGTGCCAAGGCTGTGCAGGCAAGACCAGCGGGAACTCAGTGGAGGGTCAGAGACATGCGAGACCATCAGGAAGGCGGGCCAGGGAGTGGAAGGGGCTGGAGGGCAGAGGCTTGATTGGGTGGGGGTTTGCTGAAACGACAGAAATTAGGGAAGGGGCCTGGGGGCAAAGGCTTGAGTGAAGGGGGATGACTGGGGAAGAGAGCACACAGACACGGGGAGGCGATGACATATTGTTGCTGGACTGGTAATCCACAGACCCAGGGTAATGCTCTGGGGACCCAGGTTCGGATCCCGCCACAGCAAATGGTGGAATTTGAATTCAATAAAAATCTGGAATTAAAAGTCTAATGATGACCATGGAACCATTGTCGATTGTTGTAAAACCCATCTGGTTCACTAATGCCCTTTAGGGAAGGAAATCTGTCGTCCTTACCTGGTCTGGTCTACGTGTGACTCCAGACCCACAGCAATGTGGTTGGCTCTTAAACGCCCTCTGAAATGGCCTAGCAAACCGCTACAAAGTCACAAAAGAGTTATGAAACTGGACAAAGCACCCGGCCTGTGACACAACTCTCCCGATTTTGGCACTAGCCCCCAGATGTTAGTAAGGAGGACTTTGCAGGGTCGACAGGGCTGAGATTGCCGTTGTCGTTCCAGTGCCTAGGTTGATTCCGGGTGGTTTGTTTCAAGAAGCTTGACACCGTCCAGGACAAAGCAGCCTTAATTGGCATCACATCGACAAACACTCACCCCCTCCACCACTGACGCACAGTTGCTGCAGTGTGTACCATCTACAAGATGCACTGCAGGGATTCACCAAGGATCCTTAGAGAGCACCTTCCAAACCCACGATCACTACCACCTAGAAGGACAAGGGCAGCAGATAAATGGGAACACCACCACCTGGAAGTTCCCTCCAAGTCACTCACCATCCTGACTTGGAAATATATCACCGTTCCTTCACTGTTGCTGGGTCAAAATCCTGGAACCCCCTTCCTAAAGCACTGTGGGTGTACCTACACCACATGGACTGCAGTGGTTCAAAAAGGCAACTCACTTCTCAAGGGCAACTAGGGATGGGAAATAAATGCTGGCTCAGCCAGCGAAGCCCACACCCCATGAATGAATAAAAAAAATGACGGGGTTGCTGTGGGAAATTAGTCACGTCCAGAAAGCATAGACAGTCCTGGGCAATAGAGCCATGGGTAGTCAGGGCCACAAAGTGTCGTCAGTCCTGTGGACCTGCACCACAATTTACAGGGCTGTGCTTGGCATGCCTACCTAGTCCCAGTCCAGGGAGGGGGAGGGCCTGTCAGTCTTGTCTCAGTCATGCCCAGCATGGTGTGCATGGTGTGGTCAGTCCCTCACACATGTCAGTCCTGGGATTGGTGTTTTGACACAGATGGCAGAGTCACAGTCAGGGGCTGCCATCTGCAGCCTGTATATGGGCAACAGGTAATGTAGGGGTGGCATTTGATTGTCTCATGGCAGGGCCTCTGAAGCTGGTCTGGTTGTAAAACCTCAGCACCACCATTTTTCAAGCTGATCCAATATTGCAGTACAAAAACAAGCGATGGAAAAAATTGCCAGGGGAGGGCAATCAGGGCTTGTGGCTGGGGTCAACTACTGCACTTATGGACTGATTGAAGGGGTACCCAACTAATTTCCACTTTTCCAAATGGAGAGGAAGGCACAGCTGAAACATGTTAGGAACAGTCGAATGCCAATGTGGGGAATGTGGCACCTTAACTCATTTTGCGCATTCTTGCGAGAGGTTAAACCCAATTGGAAGCCAATCCTACAAAGGTCCCAAAGACCCTTTGTCCCTCACGGGGACAGTCAGGACAGTCCTGACTGTCAGAAGGAACCAACTGAAAAGGGGCCACGGACCAAAATGCCTATTCCCAATGGCTCTAAGATCTCTCAACCTTGACAACTGCAGTTTAAGATTTTGAAGGATCCTCCCTGCCTGTTGTGTAATCCAAAGGATACAGTCTGACAATGCCCTGACTGAGGTTCCTGTTGCCTGGCAGAACTCTGTCAGATCTGAGCCCCTGTGTCAAGTCCTGTCATGCCTCTGTCGTTTGGGAGTGGCGGTGATCGGTGTGGTTAGAGGGGATGGGTGTCCTACCGGTGATCCAGGAGACTGGAATGGTGCCCCAAGGGACCAAGCGGGCATGAAAATGACTCATGAGCCCCACAGTGACTCCCTAGTTAGCGACTGGAAGGTGACCCATTGCAGGCTTTTGGTTATTTATGATTCTGTTCAGTGTTTCTGCAAACATGAACACGAGTGCCTCATGGATGGAGCAGGGAACGTTACGTTCATCCTGGCAATCAGGCAACTAAGGAGGAGGCGAAGGGTCTGTCCCCACCAGGCTGAGCTAAGGGAAGAGCCTCACCCTGATGAACAAGGGCCAGTGGGGCCCCCTCAACTCCCAGAAGCTGAGGCTGACAGAGCCATTAAGCAGAGGCACCCAACAACCTCTCATGCCTCCTGATGAGCGAGAGACAGTGCCGAAGACGCCTTCACATGTCTAGGGATGTGGTGTCTCACATCCGCCACGTTCTCCGGAGGAGTTGATGCCGCAGGGACTGGGAAGCCATTCATTGCTAGTGGCTCTAAAAGTGACCCCCGCTCTGAACTTCTTCACGAATGACTCGCCCCAGGGCCCCACTAGGGACCTCTGTGGGATTTCTCAATCATCTGCTCACAATTAAATTCGAGAGGTTATGGACACCCTATTTAGCAATGTGCACAATTTCGCCTGGTTCTCCCTAGATGAAACCAGCCAGGCTACCAAAACACTGGGATTTGCAGCGATCTCCAGATTCCCACAGGTGCAGGGTACTACTGACTGCACTCATATAGCTTTAAGGGCCTCCTGGAAACAGCCAGTACAATTCGTCAACAGGAAAGGGTTCCACTCTCTCAATGTGCAGCTGGTCTGCAATCACCAGAAGCAGATCATACAGGTATGTGCGAGACACTCTGGAAGCTCTCACGACTCGTACATCTTGAGTCACTTGCAGGTGCCACAGCTCATCCAGGACTGACTACTCAGTAACAAAGGCTACCTGCAAAAGACGTGGTTGATGACACCCGCTCAGCAGCCACAAAGTGCCTCAAAGGAGAGGTATAACGGTGCTCATTCTGCAACATGCTCATTGATTGAGCAGACCATTAGCATCTTGAAGATGCATTTTTGATGTCAGGACAGGTCTGGTGGTGCTCTCCCCAGAGGGTCCACTGCATCATCATGGCTTGCTGCGCTGTACTTAACCTGACACTCTAAACAGGGAGTGTGTTGCCAGAACGAGAGATGGAGGAGAGATGAGGATGTCAAGAGGGCTGAGCTCAATGAGGGTGATGAAGCTGAGGTTCCAGAGAAAGAGACCAAAGCACAAGCCAAACGAGGCAGGCATGCAGTTGACATGCTTATAGCCAGCAGATTCCAAGAGGATGATGACGAATAGCTCATACGAGCCTCTGTAACCAGTGCCCTCCATTCTGGGTCCACTTACCACCTTGATTGTGATTCTAATCATGTCAATGCAGCACAGCCATCTCTGACTGAGGAGTTACAATCTTTTATCACGTTACTTTCATCCTTGGAAGGTATGCCAGCCCCTGGAGCATGTGGCCTTATTGTTCTGGGATAATCACTGCAACAGAGCGTTTTGTGAGCAAAGTTGAGATGGTGCAGCCTCTTCAAGCATCTCACCAACATGGCACTGCCTATAAGGCAGCCTTCAAGAGGCAGGAGCAGCACTGCAATGCTCAGTGCTCTCATGGCAGTATACCTGCAGTCTGGCAGGGCGCCTCGAGGAGAACAATCATCACTCAGTGGTTCTCGCCTTCATGTGTGATTCTGAATCCACACTGCAGTTTATCCGCACAGGCAATCATTCATGCAATACAAGTGTTTAGGCCTCATCATCATATTCAGCCCCCAGCATTAGATATTTTGTTCAGAATGCCGTCATCTGTAATGCTCAGTAATGGAGACGAGGCTGCGAAAGCTTCAGGGGCAGTATAGCCTGATAACTGTCAAGCACTCATGACCATGCCTCCATTTGGGGTCTCCCAATTTCCCGTGCTGCCAAGCTGTGAGCCCCACAGTGCTGACGCTCCATCTAGGCTTTAAGAACCTCAATCATTGATAATAAAGAGCACACATCAGATGTATTGGAGCCTTGCTCCAATCCTATTTGAGACCTCCAGATTTTCATTCCAACAGCCTGACACAAGAAAGCCAGGCACATTGGTGCATTGGTAAGTCGCACATTACCATTTCGATTGACCATCTCGAGCTGGCAGAGGGTTAATGTGACGAGATGCTAACCAGACCTTCTGGCCTAGTGCTGCACCCTCCCATTTCCAAGTCAGGCATCTGGGGCCTCTTCATCCAACTTGCAAGTTTTAACCACCTAGCAGGAACCTCAAGGCTCAACATCTGTCAGCAAAGCTCTTAGCTTTAAATCACGGAGATTGGAAAGTGGGGACTAATTTTGGGGTGACCTTCAGATGTGCACCCGGACATGAGATAACACTGCAGTCAGACAGGAGTGCATACGAGCTCTGATTTTGGGTTCATATGTAAAGCTCACTCAAAGCTGATGCATTGACTCAGTGTGTGTCGCTATTCAACCCTGTAAGATCCACTTTGAGCACTCTACAATGCAGAAGCATCGGGGACTAAAGCAGTCTCCAGATTCTAAACTCATGAGGCTGCATTGTATGAACCCCTGAAGCAGGTCTCAGAGATACCTTGGCCAAACATAACTTTCTTAGAGGCAAATGCTTCACTCATGCAGAGAAAGGACAGGCACTGTAACGGGATGGTTCTAGACACCATAGAGCTGAGGCAGACGATGGTACTTCGGCGGGGGAGGGTGGGGGGGGTGGGGGTGGCACCTGTGACACTTGAACGACCACAAGGAATAACATCAGGTAGAAGAGTCATACACAACATGAGAAGTGGAATGAATCAAAATCTATTTATATTTGTGCAAATTCTATACAGATTGTGGGCACCCATGCTTGGTGCTCATAGTATTTCTTAATTTTTCGTACCCTACCACTAAGGCTAGGTGCATCCTTGACATCCGCAGCAGAGGTGGAGGCAGCCTGCTGACTGCTACATCCTATTTGTGATGACCTTGGCGGACATCCTCTGGAGAGCCCCTGCCTGCATTGTGTCTCCTGCTGTAGGGTAGTTGCACCCTCCTCCCCTGTGGAGCTGCAAATGATGGGGTTGCAGGCAGAGGGGATTGGAATCGGCTGGACACTGAGTCCCATTGGGTGGATGGCCCCGGGGTGTCCAGCTGATTGTCCTCCTCCCTATGGATGCCCAAAGGCCTCTGCCTGACTCCTTGAAGAGAAGGGGCACCTGGAGTGAGGTCGAGTTGTGCTGTCTCCCTCTCATTTAGGCACTGATGGATCCCACCCATGCCTAGAACGATGGAGCGCATATCAGGCGCAATGTCTGAAACAAAGGTCCCCATGGTAGTTGCCATCCTGCCCGGGTTGACCTCGGTGTGTTGTCATGTCACCACAACAACATCAGACTGAACGTGGATGGACTCCTCCATCATCCATTGCAATCTGGTGATGGCATCTGACAATCCTGCCTCATGTTCCATGTCTGGTTTTGCAGCTCCAACATCTGTGTTAGTCATCTGACTTGGACCCTGCAGGAGCCTGGCCTCCAGCAATCCTCTGAGTGCCAGTGACCTTGGATGTCCCTGCTGCCACCTGCTGTGGATCTGAATCTGTGCCATGCTCGCCAGATTGTGACCCTGAGCCTGTTCTACAACTGGGTGTCATGACTCACTGGGGATAGTGCGCTGTTATATCAAGCCCCACTGTTCCCCGAGCCGCGACAAATGTTTGATCAAACCACCAGATTGCCCCAATTCTACCTAAGTGTTTAATTTAGGTTAACAGAATACGAGCACCAGGTTTGTAAACTTAATAAGTAAATAACTGTTTATTGAACAAACTGTCGTTAACCAGTGGCAAATGAAAGAAATATGATTCTAACACTAATTTAAACTCTACCCCTTCTTAAATCCCTATACATACACATATAGGACACATTAAAAACATGGATTTTAAGGGTGGGATGAAACAACTCAATGGCACCAATTCTGGAGTACAGGATTCGATGGGTTGATTTTGATCGATGTCTTGCAAATTCCTTTTAGTTCTTGTTGATGACATCAGGTGGTCTTCCAGCACTTTCAGTATTTAATTCACTGGTTGAGCCCTTCGATGTCTCTGACAGTGATTTTCCCCTTTTGCCTCTTGACAGGGGTTTTCAGAGAGAGACCAGGTTATAAAGATATGAAAAGTAAAAACCAGCTAGCTATTATTGTGGAATTACCGGAATCTTCCACACACAGGAGAAAGAGGTTTTAGATCTTGTTCCTTTCAGGCTCGGAGCTATTCAGCTGCACTGCCCTCACACAAAACCTGGTCACCTGGTCAGGAGCCAATTAAAATGCTGTTGCCAGGCAGCTCCCGTGGTCCAGGATTCCTTCCTGGCACCATCCTGTCTTTCATTGCACACTCTATTCCGGGACTGCAACATTGTATATATCTCTCTCATCCTGTTCCAGTGGACATGTCTTTCAACCTGCAGTCATTTTAATTCTAATCCACAATGCAACAGAAAATAAAAACGCATGTTCTTTACAACAGTTCAACAAAAATAAAAAGATATGTTCCTTACACTAGGTTCCACTGAGGTGTGTGTGTGTCTACGCTGGTGGAGGGTGCAGGTGAACACTGTGATGATTCTTCACCCAGGATTCTCATCCGAGGTGGTGTGGGGCTGGGCTGATGGGTTGGCTGCCGGTAAGCCTCTTCCTTTTGCTGTTGGTACCTGTCAAAGAAAGAGGAGATAATTAGATTGGCTGCATAATCAGTAACATTACAAAGCATTCACAGTCTCATCAGATGAACGATGAGCTATTGATGGGTACTCACTGGCTTGGGAGATGCTGGTCTCACCCTTGGCACAGGCACGGTCCTGGTCCTCGCCGGCCAGCTCTGCTGTACACTCTTCATACTGGGTGAGGGACCTGAGCTCAGCATCCTCCCTCCGGTCTGGAATCTCTCGCTGTTATTACGGGCAATCTTCTCCTGCAGAAAGATAATTGGACAGACTATGACTAGGACGCATGCCAAGATAGATAATAAGAATGCCTCCCTTCCTTGGGTACTGAGTAGGCCTGTGTAAGGGCTGAGGACGTGAGCTGCACAGGATGTGGGAAGAGATGAAGATGTCAAAGTTTGTGTGAGAGAGTCAGTGGTAATGTCTCTTGAGCTAGTAGTGAGATCCCCGTTGGCTTTAACCCTGCAAATGCCTGATGGGCTTGTGAGAGTGAGAGTTGAGAATAAGAAGAAGGATGACTTACCCTGGTGGAGCGGATGAAATCATTCATCCTCTTCTTCCACTGGATGGCGGTCCTCCTCTGAGGAACGTTGGCGCTGACCGCCCTGGCAATCTGCTCCCAAGCTGGCGTAGTGAGGTTGGTGGACCATCTCCTGCCATCACGGGGGTAAAGGATGTCCCAGTGTGCCTCCACAGCGCCCAAGAGTGCCCTAGTGCATTGTCACTGAACCTGGGGGCAGTTGGCTTCTTTCCTTTCGGGGTCATCACTCACCACAACCAGTCCCCAGCTGCAGAGAGTGAATGACGTGCACGGGTGCCGTTAAAATACGACATCCAGAAAGATGACCCAATTAGATCATTGTGGGGTGGACAAATCCCAGCCCGCCCTGCCACGGAATCTGACGTGCTTCATGTTCATGCATATATAATGAGCTGAAAAGTGGACAATCTGGTGTGGAAACCTGCCACTACAGCCAGCAGGAAATGCGCCACTGTTCCCGCTCGCCACTGCACTTAGTCTCGGGAGCAGAAAATTCCTTCCTGAATGTTTTGAGTTCCAGACCCACTCCAGAGCCTTTCGCATAGAATTTAGGCTGATGCTTCAATGCTTTAGAGGGAGTGCTGTGCTGTCATGAGGTGCCATCATTCAGGTGAGATATTAAACTGACATCATCTCTGCTCACTCTGGTAGACATAATAGATTCCACAGCATGAATTGAAAAAGAATTGGGGAGTTCTCTCAATGGACAAAGGGTGTAACTGTTGTGTGACAAGTTTGTATAGCCAGTTTTTATTATAAATATTGACATAGGAATTTACATTTGAAATATGAAAATAAGGGCAGAATGCATGACTTTGAAATAAGAACTAAATTAGGAGGCTGCCTCTGGGAAGATTGTTAAACTGGCCTCACTGCCGGCAAGTGTCAGCTTGGGATTTCCATTTGGTTCCAAAGCAAGGTCCCAAAATACATGGGAAAACCCAGCCCAATTTCTCAACTGCTAGTTTATTGGACCTCAGTTTAAAAAATACCTAAATATGCAGATTTGAATATCTTTGTACAAATTCAGCTTGCATTGCTGGATAAATAAAGTATTACCTTATGGAACTAAATTTTTGTACAGCTAAACTGTTCAGCCAATTTAACAGCACCTATCTGACCACTGATTTGCACTTTTTAGGTTTTTTTTAGAAAAATCAGAATGATGTTTCCAGGTATATTAAGAGGGGCAAAATTGCACTTACTTTGTAATGTGTTAATTCGGGCATAGGTTATCTAATTAGAAACAAAAACAATATCATGTCCTTTTAAAAATTCATTTCTGGGATGTGGGTGTCGCTGGTGAGGCCAGCATTTATTGCCTCTGTCTGTCTGGTTCTTTCTATTTTTAACTTTTGCATGTAACATCAGTGAGAAAGTAAAATACCTCCACTTTACAGCCAGTTCTGTACAGGCACAATGGGCTAATGGCCCCGTGTTGTGCTGTAATTTCTGTGATTCTATTGTTCAATCACATCCCTTCACAACCCAGATGTACCCTCATTAATTCAGCCCCTGTTGTTACAATGATGTCTGCTTAGTTGCTACTCAGCTACAGTTGCAAACAATATAAGAGCTTTTGCTCTTTCTAATATTTATCACAACCAGCTAAAAAGCACCAACATCAAGAGCACATTCCAGCATTTTCTGCTTTCATTTCTGATTTCCAGCGTCAACAGTACTTTGCTATTATAAAAAGTAGATTATTGTTTTGCGTCAACTACTTTTGAAGTCCATTTTCAGGCTAGTTCTTTATTTAATGTGCAGGCTATGGAATGGTGACACAGAGACACGGCTTGATTTTTACTTTTGACTCACCTAACATTGGTGAATGAGCTGCAGGGCATCAGATTGAGGTCTCATGATCAGGACAGAACGGCTGTCAACAAGGTGGGGTGGGCAGAGAGCGTGATCATGGGGGAGACCGATCACGGAGGGTGGGGATCCATGGGTAGCAGATTGTTATAGAAAAATAATAATTCAGTACTTAACCTTTGACAGACCTCATCAATTTCATCACTTGAAACAAGCAGGTGCTTTGAACACCTGGCAATAGGCCCCTTAGTACCACAGAGAGGGAACTGATTTCTAGTGTTCTCTTGCGCTGTATTTCAAACAAGCAGTCAGGGAATTAAACAGAGAGAAAGCTTGTTAGCCTGTCATACTCAGAAAGTAATTTAAACTTGTACTTGTTGCAGATGTTGAAAATTTCTCTTAAGCAGTGAAGCATTTTAACTAAAAGCTTTTAATTGCCACCCACTATGTAGCTACTGAAGTTTTCACTGCAGTTGTTCATTGCAGGCATTGTACTCTCAAAACATTTATTCTCTGTGCTCAGAATCTGACCACTCTGCTGAAAAAAATCTTGTCATAGCTAACTGAGACTGGCAACATGCCTTTCTTTTGAAATAAAAAGCTCAGTAAATTTGATGAAGCATTTACAAGATTACAGGAGAATTATAGATGAGGACAGCATTTGTAATATGCTTGTTTGACACATCTGAAGCTGTTTTATTAGAATTCACAGTTTTTCTGTGCAGTGGTGCACTTGTGCTATGTTTTGAAAGCGATCGTCTGGCACAGATTTTCGCTCCTGGGTCAAGTGCACAGAGACAGGAGAATTCCCTGCTTGCGAACCTGACTTCCGATTTTTGGTCCGGGTGGTGGCTAGAATAGGAGCCGGGGCTGGTAACCCCAGGAGTAGTGAGGGTCGGAGTGGACTCAGCATGGATTGGACAACTTGGGCGTAGATAGAAGTGGGCCCTCAGAAAGGCCCATGGAAAGTCATCAGTGCTGACCTCGGAGGAGACGTCATTGCCTTGTAAGGTGAGTGTCAAAGCTGTCAGTGTTGTCCAACTATTTGCTGACCCTGGAACAGATGGCCCATCATGGGTTTTCCCTATCAAGATTATTGTTGCTGCTGAATCAAAGTGTACTCTACTGAACCACTGAAAGCATGGAGTGGATTCTCAAGACACAGCCATGAAGATGGCATCATCTTGCCAACATTACCTGGTACATATATCATGCAGTTAGCTGCCAAGTCTCAAGGATGAATGATGAACAATGCCATGCTGCTTATCCCATCCCCTTGCCCTTTTCTTGCCCATTTATCAGCATGCGCCCACACGAGGTCCCTCACAGCTGCACACTGTCATGGCATAAAAGTGTGACTAAGCGGGAGTAGGGCTATCCCTGGTCGCGGAACACAGCATGCTATCTTAGTGTCACAGCCGCAACATACACGGCACCAAGCATTTGCCCAGAGCCATTTTCTCGACCAAACCTTACAGTAATCATTGGTGATACGGTGAAAATGGTTAGTGCGTGTAAGCACACAAAAGTGAGTGTGGATGTTGTAATCTGAATGGCTCGTGACCCTTTTCACCTTATAGAATGTCACACAGAGGAGACACGTGGAAGGGGTGTGTCCAGCCATCCCATGCTTTTCTGACCAGGGCCTTCAAGTTTTGGTGGAAGAGGTCCAGAGGAGGAGACCAGTCTTCTGAATGGCCAGAATGCCCCTGCAGCAACCAAGAAGACCTGGATTCAAATTGTGGCTGTGGTAAGTACAGCGGACACCATCAGCCCTCACGGATTCACTGCAGGAAAACGTTCAGTGATGTGCTGCATTTCGGTAAGGTGAGTAGCTTGGTTCATTCACACACAGGGTTCATATCTGCATACTGCAGCTAAAGTGTGAGACCTGGCACATAACTCTGCTTCAGCTTCTATGTGTACACCGCTCATGTAGGTGCACACAGAACACATGTGAATGAGCACTGGGATACACAGATGCAGTGAAAAGCAATATACCTCCACGCACTATATATCAGGCTGACATAAATTCATGTTGTCGTTGCAGTCAAAGAGAGTGAAAATGCCCCAGAGATGACCTGGACTGGGGACGGGTCAGCCTGGCTGAGACACGTCTGTCCTGTGGAACAGGTGGTCATGGAGGTTGCCCGGGTGCCTGAGCAGCTGTCTGTTGGTGATGGTGAATTGCCGGCAGCAGGTGGTAAAGGTGTTGTTAACATCACCTTGGAACATGGTGGTAATGGTGGAGGTTTTGCCATCACTTCACTGAGCACAAGGGGACGTTGGCATGAGAGGGAGTGCAATGATGGGGTTGCATCATCTGGTTGACTCGAGCATGGTTAAAGGCAGTGGCGTGCATCAGAGCATGCTTTCACAATGTGAAGGGCGATACCTAAATAATCCCTTTTGTGTCTCAAAAGTCACAGCTCTTCTCACCCACACCTTTTTTTTCCCTTTGTTCTTTCGTGGGATGTGGGTGTCGTTGGCAAGGCCGCCATTTTTTCCCCTCCCTTCCATCATAAGGTCAGAAGTAATGATGTTCGCTGATGATTGCACAGTGTTCAGCACCATTTGCCACTCCTCAGATACTGAAGCAATCCATGTCCAAATGTAGCAAGACCTGGATAATATCCAGGCTTGGACTGACAAGTGGCAAGTTGCATTCGTGCCACACAAATGCCAGGCAATGACCATCTCCAATAAGAGAGAATCTAACTAATCAAGAAGCGGGATTTTCCAGCCCTGACACCACTGGGCATCATCACGCGGGAAACAGGAAAACTTGGAGAGCCGTTAAACATCAATGGCTCTCCAAACTTTGCTGCCCTACCTGCAACGATGCCCACCTGTGTTGGGGCCAGAAAATCCCAGCCAAGGCTGATTTGTGATACTTTGGAGTGTTTCTTCCTCCTCTGCTTTATCACATAAGATTACAGAGTTCAAAAGCTCAAGCACTGGGAAACTCCTTGTATCTTTCATTGTCCATCCAAGCTTGAGTTTAAGGGAGACTCAATGATCCAACTCCAATGAACAGATGCTGGGCAGCAGGTGCATCTCAAGCATGAGTGTTGGCTGCGAGGCATTCATCCGCACCGCAGTGTTACACATTGGCTGAGGTGTAGGCACCACAGCTCAAGAGGCCCTATATTGTGCATCCACTGTTCCCACTACTTCAGTTGTATTTGCATTCCAGGTGTCACAGGATGTGCTTTGTACAGTAAGCAGAGGTATATCGAAGCCTGGAATGTTACATGTGGCACCCACGTTAGAACCTGGACCATTGGCCAGGATGGATGGTATGCAGGTTCTTTCAAAGAGCTGTTGCGCACAGTTATGGGCTGCTCATGTGTGAGGTGCTTTTCTGCACGAATGCTACAATATACAATACAATCAGCATGTATAGGGTTTGAAGTCTGATGATGTGTCACTCAGCATTGTGGGCATGGTTTGGCTATGAACAATTTGGTGCCCTGAGTTCCTCGTTTACAGTCACTGGGTCTTGTGAGGGAGTCAGGTTGGGAAATGCTTCCTACCATGTGTGTTTGCAATATGGTGAGGCCCATGGTTCTGATGGTTCGGGTTTTGGTCATATGAATGTGACTGAGTCAAACTCATTGATGTTTAATCTCTCCTTGTGGGGGTTAGGCAGATCCTTTAGTAATGGAATCAATGTACACGGTACTTTAGGTGGAAGTATGTCACCAGGGACTGGCTGATGACAATTGTGATATCGGAGGACCTTATGAGAATCCATTTTGCACAAAGACCCATCTGGTGAGGATCCCTTCCTGCATAGAATCAGCCCTGGTGAGATGGCCAAGCCTCCCCATTGCCCTGCCATTGTCAGCTTCCTCATGGCCATCCGTTTCAGAACCTCCCGAATGGACAGGGGCTTCCACCTCCCCCTAATCTTTTCCTCAGTGGTTGGCGCTCTGCCCATGGTATCATCATCGATTCATAAGCTCTTCTGCTGCTCAATGTTGTGCAGCGTGCAGCACACCACTACTATTCTCAACACCCTTGCTGGGTCAAACTGCAGAGCTCCACCTGAGTGATCGAGGCACCTGAAGCACATCTTTGAAATGCCAATTATCTGCTCGACGGCACTCCTGGTGATGACGTGGCTCTGCCGTTGTGGTTTGTCGGTTCCTAAAGAGGGTTATTATCCAGGTTCTTAAGGGGGTAGCCCTTGTCCCCTAGTAGTCAACCATGGAACTGCATTAGTGGCTGAAATAACTGAGGGAGTTGTGAACAGACGTGACAGCTGCCAGAGAACCTTGAACACACATGAAGGAAAGACCTTGTGTTCACAAACTACTTGTACATTGATTGAGCAGAAGGACTTCCACATGTTGAATTGGGGCCTTTATGGCAACATGGGTGCGATCGATAACAGCCTGCACCTGAGGGAAGCCTGCTAATCGGGCAAAGGCTCACTACATCGGAGATGCTAAATCTATTGGAAAATTAATGTGCTCCCCCACATGAGCAAACAGGGCATGAGTTACAGCCTTATTGTAGCTGTGCACTGCTAACTGAGATAAACCAGACAGCTCTCCTGATGATCCAGGGGAAACTCCTGAGGCAAAGATGTTGACAGCGGTTACCCTCACAGCAGTGGCAGAGCATGAGGGTCAATCGAGTTGTAGCTGGACCATGTGATACATGTCAGACACCACCTCATTGCTTAGCCTCAGTCCAGGCACTGGTTCTCCATTATAATGAGGTAGGATGTCCTAGGTCTGTACACCTTTCCCACAGGATACTACCTGGTTGTCCTGCATCTCCTCTTCATCCTTCCTGGTGCGCGGGCAAGAGCCGCTTCCTCTTGACTTTCTGCCTTCTCTCGGACCTCCGGATGCTCACGGTGACTGACTTCTATGGGCTATGCGTGCGAGGATGCCTTGCCCATCTTCTATGTTCCTTCACATGAATCACTATGCATCATTCTCCAGGACAAAGTTCTTCCTGCCGCCTGGGAGCACGAGTAAGTAGAGGCAAAAGCAATTGCCCGTGACACCAGGAGCCCCTGCCGCCTCCTGCCTTGGGTTAAGGTAAGACTGTTGGAATTTGTTTTGTGCTACTTCTGGAGCTGTGAATAGAATTTTTAAGCAAATTCACCAGGGGAGCCCTACCTCTCCAAAGGGGTCTCCTGGTTATCTAAAGAAATGCGCTGAGTTCAGGCCCGCTCTTACCAGGCCTATTTTGCACACTTCGCCTTCCACGCTCCTAGGCTATCAAAATCTAACTAGAATGGAGACAGCTGATGATTTAAATAGCCTACTGCCTCCATAAAAAGTGCAAAATGCATCCTGCCCCCATTCCTGCCCTGTGAAAATAGCAAGTGCTGTGTTCAGGGGCAAGTCCTAGGATCTTTGGGTAGTTCCGCTATTTTTGCCACGACAGAGAGTCAAAATCTGGGATTCTATTTTGTCATTTTAAGTTCTGTTATTGTGGAGAAAGACTGATTAGATGGTCAGGAACTTCCTTTATTGGAGATGGAGGGGATGTAAGGTCAGACACAATAGACGCCGAGTCACTCTCCCACAGTTTCTGGTGACCAGTGCAAAAAACTGGAGGTCTGGGAGCCACTCTTCAGCCATAAATTGGTGTATAACTCAAAACACTCAAGATGTACACACTCAGTTCACTGAGACAGATCATCAGACTAAATCTCTGACCAGAATTAAACTTTTTAAACATTCGTCAAATACTGTTTTAAATGTCAAATATCACTGTCTCGTCAGCTGTATCATCAGGTTTATGTTGCGCCCCCTGGGCTTTGTGGATAGTTCACTAATGGAACAAATCAAATCTCCACCATGCTCCCAGCTTAATCTATTCCAATGACAATGTCATAAATTGGTTCATGTAAAAAGAGATGAGCAATAGCATTTTAATAACGTTCAGATATTGATTCAGAATTCTCTGCCAATGGTTTTTAATAAAAGAGCTATTACCTGGGGAATTTAAAAAAAGGCCCGATTAAATCAGAGATTTACTTTGTAATTACAGCCTGAAAATAAATTTGTATTTTGTTTTTTCGTATGAAATATAGTTCAGAGTTAGGGTGATCTACAAGGTATAATTGTAAAATTTATAAGAAAGGAGATTTAAATAATTATTGTACGTGGACTGGTCATTTAACATAGAATGATTAGGTTAGTAATGAGTGGATGTTTGCTTCTTGTAAATATACAATCTGGGTAACAGAGTGAACAGATTTTTGTAGACTCTGAGCACGTGTGTGATATCTGTTCTGCTGCTATATGTTGGCAACTAGGGTTCCCATGGCTGCTTTTGGAAATGAGCTATCTACCTCGCCTGAATGCCAATTGCTGCATGCAGGCTCAGGCAAGCATTGAGTCAGGGTGTCCAGAATTCTATAGGCCATGCAGTTAAACGTCTGCTGTTCAATTCAGCAACAATTCAGATGCCGCTGAGTTCCTCAAGTTCCTCCCCAAGTTATGCACTTGGAAGTATATCAGCATTCACCAGGTCAAAATCCTAGAACTCCATTTCAAGCAGCACTCTGGGTGTACCAACACCACATGAACTAAAACAGAAAATGCTGGAAAAACCCAGCAGGTCTGACAGCATCCGTGGAAAGAGAAACAGAGTCAATGGGCAGATTCCTGCCCTCGGATGGCGGGCGCGCCCCACCGGCTTGGCGGCTGGCGGGCAGCTGACCCCCGCCACTGAAATGGGGCCCGCCGCCATTTTGAGTGGGCGGGCCAATTCAGGCCCACCCAGCGGCCTGCCCGGCGGGAAGCGCTATGCGCTTCCTGTGCGGGGGTGGGGGGGTGGAATCCCCAGCTGTCAAAGTGCGCACTGCCCTCTGAGACCAGTGACAGTCCGAAAAAGTTTAAAAATACAAAAATTAAAAAATTATTAACATGTCCCCCTCATGTGACAATGTCACACGAGATGGGACATGTTAATAAAGACACATAAACTTTATTAATTTTTAAAAATACGGACATGAAACTTCATCCCGCCAGTGGATGAAGTTTCATGAATAATCTTGAGCCCGCTGGGGCTCCTGGCCTGCCCGCCAGCCTTAAGCTTGGACGGGCAGGTCTTTAATTATCTTAATTATCCTGTCAATAGCCTCAATTGGCCATTGACAGGTCGGCGGGTGGACAGCTGATTTCGCTGACCACCCGCCTTCCTAAAAATTAAAATGGAACGGGATGACGTCGGGGGTTCCTCCCAACGTCATTCCACATCATTTTCCCCTTGGTGACCGGGCCCCGTCCCCAAATTGCTGAGGGGAAAATCCTGGCCAATGTTTCGAGCCAGCACAACTCCTTAGAGCATGGACTACAGTGGTTCAAGAAGGCGGCTCACCACCACCTACTGAAGGGCAATTAGGGATGATAATTAAATGATAATAAATACTGGCCTCACCAGCGGTGTGCACATTCCATGAACAAATATAAAGAAGCATAAAAAATAAGTTCACTAATAAAATTGCGCAGGGTCACACAGCACAGTTCAGGAGAAAACAACAGTGTTAGTGGCATTACTAATGAAAGGGTTGTGCCTGTGTCTACTTCACCATCAGCTGTGCTGGATAACTTTCGCATTGTATTTTTTATTGGGGAGGTGGTGAATTCTACAGATCCCAGGGGCTGCAATAATCACTTTCAGATTTTTCTATGAATAAACAGAAGCCAGGATTTCCACAGGGTGAACTGTGTGATGCAACGTTTTAACATGGTTAAATAACTTTGTAAACCAGGACTCAAATCGAGCCCATAGGGATGAGACATGAGTTTGGGGGATGGTGCCTATATTTTGCTAGATGTGCTTGAACACAAAACTGCTTTCACAGTTAGCATTAAGTTGTATAGCGCTTGTTGCACCTCCAATCAAATATCGGTTTAAATTTTAAAAAGATATTTGATTGGGCTGGAGATTCCATGTGAATGGAGCAGGTATATTTTCCTTTAGCTGCTAAAGTATTCCATTCTTTACAGTTAAGCTGGGACAGTTCTCTTCAACTATGAAACATGGATTATATCTCAGGACATGGTCTTTTAGTAAAAAGTAGTAAATTTTATTAAATCCTGATATCACAAAGCAGTGATATGTAAAGTGTATTCTGTGTGGGTTTGATTTGAGTGATTTGAGCATGACTACGTTATCTCAGAAATGTTGCATTTATTACTGTTTTAACTCTAGATTCAAATCTTGGGTCCACAGATTTCTTAAAGAACATTCCTTAATTATAAAATAAGTTATCCTGACCATTAATTCCCCCATGACTAATTCTTATGAATAATTTAGCAATATGATCCTTATGCACTTAGGACAAAACGAATCCTAGGACTTTAGATCCCACACTACCAGTGTATTACATCGTAACGCTCTTGCTACTGAAGAGCTGTGCTTGTTGAGGGTGACATTGCAGCTATTGTCATTGCCGGTTTGTAGCAAGGAACAGAACGAAGCTCTGCAAGTGGGACATTCATAAATTAGGGATGAGCTGGGCTAAAATAATTTTAATAACAATCTAAAGTGAATCTAGATCTTCATTTAAGACATATGGATTTAATATTTTCACATTTGCCAATAAATGCTCTAATTCTCCTGGTATCAGTTCAGGTTTATGATGAGCGCCACCCTGTCCTGTGGTTTTGTATGGATGCAGGTGCTTAATCTAAGTCTAGAGTACATGTGTGTACATGCTGAAAGATTGATTTGCTATAAAAATGCTGATATGTCCATCTGAATATTAACTCCATTACTCTTCTCACTTATCTCCAGGGTTCACCATTTTTTTTAAGGAACTGATCTAATTGCTGCTTTGTGTTGCCTGTTCTTGAATAGTTTTATCTTTGGTAGAATGTGCAGCAAGTTGTGATATTTCTTGTGTAGGTGCACATGTGCATTGCCATCAAGTGCTAAAACTTCTGCCTTAGCCACTGGGAGTTGGGGCCAGGAGGATGCCATGATTCTTTGTGAGTGATTAAGAATCTCATATCCTGGTGCTGCCAATGTTTTCATGAGAAGGAAAATGCTGCATTGATTTGTATTTAAATTGGCGGTGATATTGGTTGCGTTTATTTTTGGATTAGCAACAGGCTGCTTACATGAATTTTAACCCTGCTGTCAATTGCCACAGTTAAGGGTTGGGTATTAACATCCATTCAGGTCACCTGATTTCCTGGCAGTTTGGTTTTACATGCTGAATTTGTTTCTAGTTTCTGTTGCTGCAAAGGCACTGCTCTGGGCATTGAGGTTACTAGATTTGCGACAGCGTGTGGTCTTGTGTGGCAACTGTTATTTAAAATGGATCCTCTCGAGTCACAGACCTCGCAGAGGAAGAAAAGTAACTATGTTTGACCTTAGTGTGTGATTTTTATTCTAGCTTTCAACATTTTAAATGGCTGTATAGAGCTAAGTTCTAGTATTTGAGGTAGAGCTGTGAGAAATATGTACTAACCAGCACCAACAAACTGTTAATTTTGCTGCTAGTCGCCCTATGCCACATTCTTAGATTATTTCACTTCCCCTCTCGCCTCACCTTCCAGAGAAGAGGATGTTTTAAAAAACATGCGCTGCGGATGAAGCTGGAAGATCACAATGTCAGCTGATCTGTATGCCAATAGAGATTTTAAAAATCCTGTTGATCCTGGAAATCGTAAATACCACTGGAAATACCAGGCAAGGCTGTGAAAAGATAGCTTAACATTTTTCAGACCATTCATTAGTACTAAAATCTGGGGGCTAATTAATGGGCAGTTGCCGATTGACCAGGTGTTTGCTTCCAGTATTTTCTGTTCTCATTGTATGTCACATGGCATCTCCAACATTTTATAATGGTCATAAAAGAATAATATCTTACTTTAAGGCATTTTTACTTTGCCTTAATAAATTGTTCCCACTGTGGAAGCGCGATTAATGTGTTGGAAACTGTTCTCTCTCTCGATCTGCAGGAATCTTCTGCAAAATACAAATGTCACACTGTCTCCCTCCACTGAGTTCACTGGAACAGGCAGTCTTAATCTGATAAGAGGTTTGTAGGCCCTTGAAATTAAGTGGTGATTGATTAGCAGCAATGTGAAGCTGTAGATCTGTGAGCACTGGTAGCAGCAACAGCCCAGTGCACCTGGTCTTCCCAGGCAGTCTCCCATTCAAGTACTAACCAGGCCTGACTCTGCTTTGCTTCCAAGATCAGGCACTTACAGACAAGCATGGCCATAAAAATTTTCACTGCTGTTCATACTTGGCAGTGCAGCTGACAGTGGGAGAAACTCATGGAGTACAGTTCACTTGTTACATCTTAAAGTAACAGTGCCTCTTGTGTTCACAGGGTTAGTTGACTATTATGGGAGAGAAATGTGTTGATAGAATTGCAAAGACAAGGTTTACGAATGGGATTTATTTAAGACAAACTCTCAATCATGCTGGAGCTTTGCTGGCATTTTGGCATGGGCTGAAAATGTGTCTGTTTTTTCAGTGGAAAAATTCCAGTTCTCCAACCTCAGCATCCCACAATCTTCTGTTAATGCGCCACATGTCAAGTTAGAAACTATTGACTTCCAAGTGTCCATCTGAAGTTTCAAAGAAGAGTCACATTGTTAAAATGTTAACTCTGTTTCTCTCTCTACAGATGATGCCAGACCAGCAGAGTTTTTCTAGCATTTTCTGTTTTTATTTCAGATCTCCACCATCTGTAGTATTTTGCTTCTACCCTCATCTGAAGGTATATTGAATATGCAAATTGGGAAATCGAGCCATTGTTTTATGTCCACGCTCCAAAGTTCAGCGTGCACTGGCTCCTTCTGGCTCAGCAATAATATTGCAGTCTCACCCCTTTCCAGCTCACCACTCTCTCCTAGGACTTTCCTGTAGGATGACCGACCACAGCTCTGATTGTTGAGGTTTGTTGGGACACGCAAGGGAGTCGGTAGCTCACTCTCTTTTTATGGAGGTGAGGCCAGGGCCCAGTTTACCACAAGTCCCAAGCCAAAATCTTCTGGCCGCATTCCAGTGCCTCCCACTTTGCACTAGTTTCTGGCGCTGCATCAATTTCTCCCTCATAACATTGAGGTTTCATTTAGCATTGAAGAGCTGGGAGTCATGCCTCCTTACATGAGATGCAGGTCATCAGCATTAGAAAGTTCAGTATGGGTTTCTCCTGTTCTGCAAAGTTAATTTATGATGCTTATCTGTCCTAAAAGAAAAGAACATAGACTGATGGTAAATTATTTGATTGTCCCAATTCGAGTATTCAGAGTCCATTACATACCCAAGAGGCCTTATATGGGTAACCAAATGGTTCAGACATCTGTGGGGTGAATTTTGGTGTGGCTTCTCTCACTGTGCTGCCGTGACTATTGCCAAAACCCTAGTTTGACATGAATGGCACATATGGAATGCCATATGCTGGCAGCCTATTTAGATTTTGCTACTGCCTCTTAACAATGCTTTTAAAAAATGCAATCAATTGGATAAGTGCATAAAAGCAGTGAAGGCAATCCATTATCATTCTGTACTATATTACCTTTCTGTGCTCAATAAGCTCCATCAAATACTTCTATGTGGACTATCAGAGCTTCCAGGCAACGTTATCCAAGACCTTGAAGGATAATTGTAGATTTATTTTTCCATTGTTGGAATGTTAATTAAATTCAAATAGTTAAAATGGTTCGGTGATGACCAAAGTCCAAGTACTGTTGCTGATCTGGAAGACATTCAGGATTTCATTGTGCAGCTAATTTATTGTATTTCACAGTTCAAAAAGCAGCCCGCTCCCCACCAGCACATTATCCACTCATTGTTCCAAAGCTGATTTCCAGATTAAAATTGCCTAATCCTTCTCCTAATGAAATCAAACAAAGAGCTCTTGTATTCATTCACACTTTCCAATTGTTTCATATGTGTTTCTGTTACTTTTATCGCTTTGTTCTTTCAATCTGTTCTTCAACCAGTTTTATCCCTTCCTCCCTCATTTTTTTCTGAGGGTTGTGAACTCTTGGGTAGGGTATGATTCCACAGATGCTGACTGACCTCTTACCCCATTACCTGAGATGATGTTACTGGCTATTCAGCCCCTAAGGAGTATGCAGCTGAATATTTACACATTTGTTGGGTGCAGTCAGAAGTGGGAACCCTGTCTAATTGTCCCTCCCCTAATCATGGAACTAAAGCACTTGAAGCCTACCCAGTTCTGCCTTAGCTGAGGTCAGCTAGCTCACAGAATCTTTACTGTGCAGAAGGAGGCCATTTGACCCATCGAGTCTGTACTGGCTCTCTGAAAGAACATTCCACCTAGTCCCACTCCCCTGCCTTGTCCCCGTAATCATGCACATTCTCTCTTTTCAGGTGACAATCCAATTCCCTTTTGAATACCTCGATCAAACCTGCCTCCATCACCTTTGGTTCCAGACTCCAACAACCCTCTGGGTGAAAAAATCTTTCCTCACATCACTTTTACTCCTTTTGCCAATTATTTTGAATCTGTGCCTTCTAGTTCTTGATGTTCTCTTGAGTGGAAACAGTTTATCACTATCTACCCTGTCCATACCCCTCAGGATCTTGAATGCCTCTATCAAGTCTCCTCTCAGCCTTCTTTTCTCCAAGTAAAACAACCTCTCCAATCTATTCTTATAGCTACAGTTATTTATCCCAGGAATCATTCTTGTGAATCTCCTCTGTACTCTCTCCAATGCCTTCACATCCTTCCTCAAGTATGGCGCCCAGAACTGGACGCAGCACTCTAGATGAGGCCTAACTAGTGTTTTATACAAGTTCAACATGACCTCCTTACTCTTGTACCCAATGCCCCTATTAATAAAACCTAAGATACAATATGCTTTATTAACTGGTCTTTCAACATACCCTGTCATCTTCAATGACCTATGCACGTATACACTTTGTTCCTGCACCTCCTTTAGAGTCTCGCCCTTTATTTTATATTGTCTCCATGTTCTTCCTGCCAAAACTCAGCACAGACTGGTTGTCAAACCTGGGATCTTCTGGGGAAAGAGGGAGCTATTCCGTTCGGACGGGCTCCACTTGAATCATGCTGGGACCAGGGTCCTGGCAAATCGCATCACTAGGGTTTTGGTTAGGCTTTAAACTAAATAGTGGGAGGAGGGTTCAGTTGCATGGAAATATAAAAAATCAAAGTTTAAGGAGAGGGTAAGAGTACAGGTTAGTAACGAGGTTGATTGTTACCAAGGAGTGAAAGGAAGGGACAGAGTGTGTGCCATATTGCACCAATGAATCATATAAGAGTAGGGAAAATTGACAATAGGGTAAACTTAAAGGCTTTGTATCTGTGCGTAGCATTCGGAATAAAACTAATGAGTTAACAGCGCAAATAGAGATAAATAGTATGATTTGGTGGCGATTACTGAGATGTGGTTACAGGGAGGACAGGTTTGGGAGTTGAATATCCAAGGGTACTCAGTGTTTCGGAAGGATAGGCAGGAAGGAAAAGGAGGTGGTGTAGCTTTGTTAGTAAAGGAAGAGTGCAGTGCTGTAGTGAGGAATGATATAGGCATTGGAGAGCAAGACATAGAGTCAGTCTGGGTAGAAATAAGAAATAGAAAAGGAAAGAAGTCCCTGATGGGAGTAATCTAAAGGTCCCCAAACAGTAGTTTAGCAGTAGGGCAGTATAAACCAGAGAATACTGGGAGCATGTAAGAAAGGCACAGCAATAATCATGGGTGATTTTAATCTGCAAATAGACTGGACTAATCAAATTGGCAAGGGTAGCCTCGAGGGAGAGTTCATAGAGTGTATTAGAGGCTTCTTGGAGCAATATGTTGTGGAACCAACCAGGGAGCAGGCTATCCTGGATTTGGTTTTGTGTAATGAGATGGGATTAATTAGTGATCTCATAGTAAAGGATCCTCTAGGGAAGAGTGATCATAGCATGCTAGAATTTCAAGTTCAGTTTGAGAGCAAGAAACTTGAGTCCCACACTAGTGTTCTGGAGTTAAACAAAGGTAACGACATAGGCATGAGGGCAGATTTGGCCCTAGTGGACTGGGCAGGAAGACTACAAGGTAGGGCAGTTGATGAACAGTGGCAGATATTTAAGGAGATATTCAATTCCACCCAAGTAAAATATATTCCAAAGAGAAAGAAAGATGGTAAGAGGGGGGGGAAAGCAAAAGCAACTAAGCAAGGAATCTAAAGATATCATAAAGGCAAAAACTAAGACATACCAAATTGCAAAGGTCAGTGGCAGGCTGGAAGATTGGGAAACTTTTAAAAATCAACAAAGGGTGACTAAAAAAATAATAAAAAGAGCAAAGGTAAATTATGAAAGAAAACCAGCTCAAAATATAAAAACTGATAGCAAAAGCTTCTACAAGTATATAAAAGGAAAGAGAGTAGCTAAAGTGAATGTTGGCCCCTTGGAGGATGAGACTGGGGAGTTAATAGTGGGGAATGCAGAAATGGCAGAGACGCTTAATCAATATTTTGCCTCAGTTTTCACGGTGGGGGACACTAGTACCACCCCAATAGTAACAGGTAGTGCAGAGGGTATGGAGAAGGAGGAACTTAGAACAATCACCATCACTAGAGAAAAAGTACTGAGCAAACTATTGGGATTAAAGGGTGACAAGTCCCCAGGACCTGATGGCCTACATTCCAGGGTCTTAAAGGAAGTGACAGCGGAGATAGTGGATGCATTGGCTATAATATTCCAAAATTCCCTGGATTCTGGAATGGTTCCAGTGGATTGGAAAAATGCTAATATAACGCCCTTATTCAAAAAGGGGGGAGGCAGAAAGTAGGAAATTATAGACCAGTTAGTTTAACGTCTGTCGTTGGGAAATTGTTGGAATCCATTATTAAGGAAGTAGTAATGGGGCATTTGGAAAGTCAAAATGCAATCCATCAGAGTCAGCATGGTTTTACGAAGAGTAAATCATGTTTGACTAATTTGCTAGAGTTCTTTGAAGATGTGACAAGCAAAGTGGATAACGGGGATCCTATAGATGTAGTATATCAGGACTTCCAGAAGGCCTTTGATAAGGTGCTGCACAAAAGATAAGATCACACGGAGTTAGGGGTAATGTATTAGCTTGGATAGAGGATTGGCTAACCAACGGAAAGCAGAGAGTTGGGATAAATGGGTCTCTTTCTGGATGTCAAGCTCTAACTAGTGGGGTGCCTCAGGGTTCGGTCCTTGGGCCCCAACTATTTCCAATCTATGTGAATGACTTGGATTCAGGGATAGATGGTACTATAGCTAAATTTGCAAATTACACCAAAATAGGTGGGAAAGTAAGTTGCAATAAAGAAATAAGAAATTTACAAATGGATATGGACAGGTTAGGTGAATGGGCCAAAATTTGGCAGATGGAGTTTAATGTGGATAAGTGTGAGGTCATCCATTTTGGTCGGAAAAACAAAAAGGTGACTTATTATTTAAATGGAGGGAAACTTCAGAATGCTTCAGTGAAGAGGGATCTGGGTGTCCTCGTGTATGAATTGCTGAAAGCTAGTATGCAGGTACAGCAGATAATAAGGAAGACAAATAGAATTTTGGCATTTATTGCGAAAGGAATAGAGTATGAAAAAGGGAAATGTTGTTGCAACTGTACAAGGCATTGGTGAGACTGCACCTGGAGTACTGTGCACAGTTTTGGTCCCCTTACTTGAGGAAGGATGTAGTTGCACTGGAGGTGGTTCAGAGAAGGCTCACTAGATTGATTCCAGAGTTGCGGGGCTTGTCTTATGAGGAGAGATTGAGCAGTTTGGGCCTATACTTGCTAGAGTTTAGAAGGATGAGAGGAGATCTAATTGAGGTATATAAGATGCTAAAGGGGATAGACAAAGTAGACGTGGAGCGGATGTTTCCCCTTGTGGGGCATTCTAGAACGAGAGGCCATAGTTTTAGGCTAAGGGGTGGTAGATTTAAATCCTAGATGAGGAGGAATTACTTTTCTCAAAGGGTCGTGAATCTGTGGAATTCAATAGAACCATAGAAAAGTTACATCACAGAAGGAGGCCATTCGGCCCATCTTGTCCATGCCAGCCCAAGGAATACCTCAGTGCAGTGGATGCCGGGACGCTGAATAAATTTGAGGAGCAGATAGACAGGTTTTTAATTAGTAATAGGCTGAAAGGTTATGGGGAGAGGGCAGGAAATTGGAGTTGAGGCCAAAATGAGATCAGCCATGATTGTATTGAATGGTGGGCAGGCTCGAGGGGCTGAATTGCCCACTCCTGCTCCTAGTTCTTATGTTGTTCTTATGTTCCTGGTCCATATGTCTCAGCTCTCACAGCCTGAACCACTGAACAAGTTTTTGCTTTGCTTCAGAAATATTCTGCTGATGGAACTCTGTTACATGCCCATGTCCCTGAATTCGACAGATACTTTGGGCAGAATTTTGGAGGGCTTGCGGGTCCCACTAGCTCGGTGGCGGGCAGACAGCCGACCCCCGCTGCCATTTTGAGTGGGCGGGCCAATTAAGGCCCACCCAGCCGTCTGCCCGACAGGAAGTGCTATGCGCTTCATGTGCCGGTGGGGAGGGAATCCCCATCTGTCAAAGAGCGCACTGCTCCCTGAGGCAAAGTCCTGTCTCAGGGAGATTGGTGACAGATAAGTAAAGTCTAAACATAGAAAAATATTAAAATTATTCACATGTCCCCCTCATGTGACAATGTCACACGAGATGGGACATGTTAATAAGAAACACATAAAGTTTATTGAATTTTTTAAAAACGGACATGAAACTTCATCCCTCCAGTGGACGAAGTTTCATGAATAATCTGGAGCCCGCTGGGGCTCCTGGCCTGCCTACCAGCCTTAAGCTTGGACGGGCAGGTCTTTAATTATCTTAATGAGCCTGTCAATGGCCTCAATTGGCCATTGACAGGTCGGCGGGCGGACAGCTGATTTCGCTGTCCGCCCGCCTTCCTAAAAAGATGTTGGGGATTCCTCCCAACATCATCCCGTGCCATTTTCCCCTCGGCAAGCGGGCCCCGCCCCCAAATCGCCGAGGAAGAAATCCTGGCCTTTGAGTGCTCACGCCCTGTCAGGAGATGTCGGTAGCACAGAAGTCAAATTGACTGAAATTAAAACAGTCTCACAGCCAACACTGAACACAAGTAATGCTCATCATTATAGCTGTTGGTATTCAGTAAAAAAGTAGTTATCTGAGTGATAGTTTTGGGAAGCAGTGAGAGTCGAAAAGGGAAAGCAACAAAAAAGCAGCATATAACAGGAATGGGCCGTAACTCTCCCCCCCACCCCACCCACAGGATTAGGATTCTCCTGTCCATGGGACCCCCATCGCCCCCTCCCGTGGGACTTCTCCACAAACCCGCCCCACCAAGGCCCATCCCACCCCCCACCCCTCCCCAAAGGCCCAACCTGAACTGCCCCCCCCAAACCGAAGATCCGAGCTGACCCTCCCCTGCGCCCCCCCACCCCAGGCCCTTACCCGACGCCCCCCCCACGCCTCCCCATTCGCCACCCCCCAAAATCCTACCCACCTTCCCTTATACATTTACTTTGTCAAAAACCTTTAAATCTGGCTGGACCGTTAACCTTACCTGGTTTATGGCAGCCAGTGCTGTAAAAAAAAAGGGGGTGTAGCTTACTTACCTTCGACCCTGCAACCCTCGACACTAGGCCTCAGGGAAGCGCTGCACTGTCCAGATCTCACCCGGCCTGAGTTGGAAGGTCAGGCGAGGTAGGATCAGCTGGACTTCAAGGTAAGAACTTTCGAGCGGAGGGGCAATCCAACTCAGTTGACACTCCATTGGAAGTTACAGTCCCATGCATGTTGGAAGGAGAAATGAAAGTGATAAAGATAAGAAAAGTGAATTGGGGGTGAAAATCAGGCTTTTTTGTTTATAAATAGTAATTAGACTGAAGCAGTTCTCTCCAGACTCAGCAGCAAAGAAGGATGTGACCAATAGGGAGGCATAATCAAAAATATTCAAATTCTGGCAATGAAATTTGAAATATGAAAGCAGGGAGAAACAATAACAAGCTGCATGCAAGCATTAAATAGTCTCGCACTTGTAATTGAATTGCATTGAGATTTATTTGTTAAAAGGCAATATAGAAAGATTGGACTATATCATTATGCACTTGATGACACCTTTTAGTGCCAACTGTTGCCAGAGTACCCATGTAACCCTGTTCAGTATTTCATTAACATGTCCACCTCCTGCCTCCAAATTCCCTATTTGTTTATTTTGCAAGTTACCAGGAGATTAAGCACTTGCAGCAGTCTTTGTTCTCCAAAAACCAAAATAATTTTTTCTAACGTTTAGAATAGATGAAAGTGGTCACAACACCAAACAGTTCTTTGAAAAATAGCCCCTTTAGGAATGAATATCTTACACATGATATCCAGCAGCGTTCTTTGCAACATTCTCTATTGATGTTTCCACTGCCGGTAAAGTTTACTAATGAGATAATGGCAAAAGAAGCCAGAACGGTGAGCATTCCTGTTGATATTAAAATGATTGCCCGGAGGTTGGAAATGATCTTTGACATTCAGCCCATAATGCTGTAGCTCAAGTTGTCCACATCTACAGTTTAGCACACCATGGCCTGATGTTTATGCTTATATTACCTGCATAAATTAAATTGAGATATTTGAGTTCACTGGTGTCCATCAATCTTTTAATTCATTTTGTCATCAGCTTCTTATAGACCTTGATTGGCACACCTCTATATTTACTAGCACAGCAGTGGCACCCGGGTGTGTACCAACAAATCTCGCTTGTGTTCCAGACTGGATGCATGTGCCCTAGGCACATGTACACCTTCAATCTCTCAGGGCACACTGAGTTTACATGGGGCAAGACGAAGTTTGATTTCAATGGAAATCCACCTTCTGCTATTTTATAAGGCCAGACCTGTTAAAACAGTGTAATACGTCACACATTATTCTGCTGCTAAGACACAGCTGCGTCTCTTCAAGTCTGATTGTTAAAACATGCCGAACAATGAGATCTGTAAGCGTCGCTTGATACAATCAGTACAACTTCTGTTCATGTACTATTGCAAAATGAAGAACACACAGCCACCAAACACAAATAAAAATACCTGGAAAAACTCAGCAGGTCTGACAGCATCTGCGGAGAGGAACACAGTTAATGTTTCGAGTCCGTATGACTCTTCAACAGAACAGTGGAAAAATAGAAAAGAGGTGAAATATAAGCTGATTGAGGGGGGTGGGACAAGTAGAGCTGGATAGAGGGCCAGTGATAGGTGGAGATAGACAAAAGGACAAAGAGGTGTTGAAGCTAGGACATCTTTTGTCTATCTCCACCTATCACTGGCGCTCTATCCAGCTCTACTTGTCCCACCCCCTCAACCAGCTTATATTTCACCTCTTTTATATTTTTCCTTTGTTCTGTTGAAGAGTCATACGGACTCGAAACGTTAACTGTGTTCCTCTCCGCAGATGCTGCCAGACCTGCTGAGTTTTTCCAGGTATTTTTATTTTTGTTTTGGATTTCCAGCATCCGCAGTTTTTTGCTTTTACACACAGGCACCAGTCCATTCTGGTGAGACCTCAAGGTTAATTTAAAAAGACAATGGCCAGGATTTTACGCCCCTCCCACCCAGCAGAATATTACAGTCCGGCCAAACCGAACGGAGATGTAAATGCTCCGCCACATCCGCTGGGGGAGACACACTGCGTCGGGGCTGTAAAATCCTGGCCGCTCCCAGGATAGCACTTTGCTCCCTTTGTTGCTTCATGATGTGAAATTCCATTTGGTGTCTGTGTTCTGCTTTTTAAAAGCCTGTCTCATTGCAGGCATCATAGAAGGTTTCCAAAACCCAGTTGTAATTGTGTCCTTCTGAATAACCAGATATGGCTAACGAATTGTCCACTGTTTGGCTTGCTGCGAAACCTTGCAATATAATTTCAGTTTAGCTGGCTACCAACCCAACTAGCCTGGGAAGCTAAAGCTGTGGAGAGAGAAACAGAGTTAACGTTTCGAGTCTGTATGATTCTAAAGAAGAGTCATGTGGACTCAATGTTAATTCCCATTTCTCTCTCCACAGATGCTGCCAGACCTGCTGAGTTTTTCCAGCATTTTCTGTTTTTATATCAGTGATAGGCTTCTTTGTTTTGCATCTGTGACCAAGTGTGATTTCTGAAGTATGTTCTGTTTTGTGACAAATGCAAAACTTGATGCGAAGTATTTCCTTTTTTCTCTTAATCATTTATGGGTCGTGAGAGTCGCTGGCAAGGCCTGAATTTATTGGCCATCCCTAATTCCCTTTGAAAAGGTGGTGAGCCACTTTCTTGAGCCACTGCAGTCCCTGTGGTGTAGGTACACTCACTCTTATGGATTGAGTTTCAGGACTTTGACCCAGCAGCAATGAAGGAATGGTGACTTAGTTCCAAGCCAGGATGGTGTGCGTTTGAAGGGGAACCTGCAGGTGGTGGTCTTCCCATGTGTCTGCTGTTCTTCTAGGTGATAGAGGTCCAGGTTTAGAAGGTACTATTGAGTAGATCTCCCACCATATTACACAAACTAGGGCCATGGTGAGTCACTTTTGAACAGAGGTTCTTTTTTAATGCATTGCGCACATTGTATTATTCTGCTGCTAAGATGAAACTGCACCTTGTAAGGCTAAAAAAAATTTTTCAGTAGACACAGGCTCTGGTCAGTGCGAGTTTAATTGGTTTGTCAAGGAGATTTGTAAATTGCGTAATGTTGGTCAATTTTCACTGCAGGTCAGAAGCCCACAGCATTAACTGACCTTTCTACTCTTAAATTGTTTTTCATCTGTAAAAAAGCATGACACTTATATTGTAATGGGTTAATCGAATAGTTATGCTAATGAATGATGTAGGCCATGATGTAACAGTGACATCAGTGGTCATCTGCTAGAGGCTTTACACAGCAGACAGCAGGAAGCACACAGGAGAGATGTGCCTACTCAGTAGTCCACCTTACAAATATTGTACATTGTGTAGATAAACCAGTTTGAAGTAACTACCTGACTCCGACTGCAGTCTATGTAAGATGCACCATGACAAACAACACTGAAGATTGACAGCTCAGTGTGGTAGTTGGCATGCACTGATGTACAATTTTTAATATTTTATTAGATATATGTATCTTTTAAGAATAAGTTATACAGTGCAGAATTTGGTTCCTGTGTATACAAGACAGTTTTGCAACTGTAGAAGTTTTTGTTTAAATTCAAACCAGGCAGGTTGACTCTGGTTAAGGCACCACCATGCGGAATAAACCAGGGAATGGCTGTCCCCCAAGCTTTTGTTTAGTTGAAAAAGACACAATGCGTGGTTATGTCCTTTCTGTCAGCAAAGGACAGTGCCTTCTGTGTGAGTACATGTAGCTTCTAGTGCATGTAAATGAGCTACACTGTGATCCCGACTAATGATCTTAAATTGGTTGCTAGTGTAATTCTTAGCACAATCAGGATTGTATCACAAGTGTTGTCCAATCACGGAATCAGATCTAATATTGGACACTGTGTTCTGAGTTTTGCAAGCTGGTTGAACATGGTCAGTAATTTGCCTGTTGCGAGCAACACAAAGAACATTCTGTTTGGGAGATATAACCTACGTACTTGGCATCACACTAGCACTGAAATTCATATACCACATTCCTCATTTGGGTGGTAGGCAGAACATTTTTTTGGCTTGACAGCAGCATCCTGTTAGTGGAAAATACCACTCGTGTTGCTACTGCAGTGTGAAACACTAGATTCACCTGTTGCTCAAATTTTTGAGACACCTTACCCTTCCAAGGTAACCTGAGGTAGACTGGGCACTTTTATAGAAAATGGCGGCCTTAGGCCCGTTCATGAGTTTGCGCAATACGCAGCGAGCAATGATCTGATCAGGTTAGCCATTATCTCTCAGGATAGCTTTGATATGCCCTATTTCAGCATCAAGCTTGCATGGTGAGCAAATGGCTTAGGCCCTATTTACAAGATTGCCGCTAAGACCAGTCTTATAGCGTGAGGAACAGTAGGAATCCCAACACGGATATTGACCAGTGAAGATAGGCTTCCAGTAGTGAAGCCCCTGGCAGATTTCTCAACTCACACGTCAGGGTAAGGGAGCTCATTTGACTGCTCCATTTCAAAGGTGAATTTGAATGCATGATGGAGCCCATTAAGGTGTGTAGGGAAATTCTTACATGCAGCTGCAGGTTCAAATATAGCAAACATATCATCTATGTTTGGAAATACACAAGGTGTAAGAGGTTAGGGGTCATTCCATCGAAGATGTATTTCTCATTGAAATTGATGAAGCTTTTGGCGAAAGCTGGGCCCAATTGGGATCCCAATGCAACAGCATCTATTTGGGCATACATGATAAAACTAAAGTGAGCTGTACGGGTTGCTGAGTTCATGAGTTCATTGAATGCAGATTCAGACAATAGAGGTGCATCTAGATTGCCATTATATAGTGATGTGGTGCAAATGTCTATGGTTTCCTTGAGCGATGCAAGAGTGAGTAGGTTAGCAATGTCGAACGAGCACATGAACACATGACTATCAATATGCAAGTCCTGTACGGTTTTCACACAGGTAAAGGAATCCTCCGTGTTTGTAGAAAACTTGCTATGAACTCGTCACAACTCGCTCAACCATTTAACTAATACATGTTATGCAGAACCAACCATCGGTAAGACAGAGCATAAAGGGACATCATTTTTGTGTGTCTTGGGCAGCCCATACATACATGGACACAGTGAACCAAGAGGACGAATTCTATCATATACACCACCAGGCAGTTCGTTACACTTACACAAGTCCAACAAGAGTTTTTGTAACTTGCTTTTGAGCAGGGCTGTGCGGTCATGTTTAATGGCAGGGCATGTGAAAATCAGCCAAGTTGTTGGATATCCCACAATACACATGCACTAGCTCAGCTAGGCACATTTTCAAGGACTCAACTTCTTCGTTGGGATAGCTGGGAATAGAGGAGTTCGAACTCAGCAAATACCTCTTCCTGTTTGATGTGGGACGAAGGCACACCAAAATTTAAGCCATGCGTGAGAACAAGTTCCTCACTTTCAGAGAGTGCATGGTAAGAGAGATTGAGTAGGCGGAATCATCCCAGATTTGCACTAAGTGTGGTAGCGGGTGGGAAAAATGACGTTTTACCCACTGGCCACAATGGTGGCTTTTCACGCCGTATCATCCCAAACCCGCTGCTTTAATTATGCATTCCTGGGATACATGCCATTCCGATTGGGTGTGGGTTCTGGTTCGCCTGCCACACCATCACCTCACTGCTTCATCACGCTAGGCATCACATTTAAAGTTCAGCCGCGCTCAGTGCTTCCAACCCAGGACTGCAGCAAAGAAGACATGGTCCCGAAAGGCAAGAAGACTGCAGCCTTCGAGCGCCCTTTGGACGCCGTGGAGGCCCGCTCTGATGTCCTCTATCCCTGCTCTGACCACAGGAGGGGTAGCAACATTACCACTCCGGCTTGGTAGGCGATGGCAGTGGTGATCAGTGCCAATGCTGCACAGAAGAGGTTGGCCATCCAATGCAGATAGAGGATGAATGATCTCATCCGTGCAGCCAGGATATGGCAGCCACCTCATCACTCTAAACTCACACACTCAAGCCCATCACACGTTCACTCACATCTCACTTACTGCCAGCTCCAGGATATCACCATCCATTCTCACACACATACCCTCACATGACCATGTGGCCTCATCTACTCTGGAGACAGCCTCCTCGGCCCTCACCATCCCCGTGTCATCACCGCCCTCACCATCCCCGCGCCACCAGTTCTTTTAATGTTCATGTAACATCGGGTCCTGTGACCCAATTGGTGCCATTGTTAAGGGAGGTGTTTACATTTTAGGGAACTTCAATTTTTAAAAATAATCCCCAGAAGCAAAGTTCTGATGAAAGGACATCCAAAGCCAGAGTTTTTTTTTGCAAGTAAAATGTTGAAGCTTGGGCTGCTCATCGATGTGAAAGAAAGGCCCGTTTCTTAATTCAAGCTGATTTCAATTCTCAAGCTTCAGGCGCACCAGCTGTGGGTGAGACACCGAGCCATTGAAGTCTGTGAGTGAGAGGTACAGTATTTGCTACTGTACACAAGTGCAGTAAAATTGCTTTCCTTGTCTCAGTTCTTGTTTGGGTGAAAAATACAGGGTGTACCCTGCAAGAGGCTGACCCCCTTCTTCAAGTCCACAGCAAGTGAGGTACAGGGGCCATTTTAAACTCAGAGAGCCATTTGTAGCAGGCGAGTCAGGAGGAGCCGTCTTAAAGTCCGTTATTTCAATCTTGTAATTTAGTGCTGCAGTCCCTTGGAATCACTTTTAAATGTGAGCCAAAAACATCCAGCCAGTAGTGGTAGTGTGCCTGCTGCTGCAAAGAAAGAGCAAGGAAAAGCTATCAGCCGAGCAGTCACATTGGATATTTAAAATGTCTTGAGGCTGGCGAATGAGTAGTCGATATTGCGAGAGTGCTTGGACCACCCCCTACGACAGTGAGAACAATCAATAGTAACACTGACAAAATTAAACAAAGGGCAGAATGTTTCGATTTTATGCCTGACCCGCTCGAATGTAAAGTAGCACATTGTGACATCGGGTGAGTGTCTCGACATCGTCGTACACTTGCGTGATATTTTGGTTGGCGGCAGTCGGAGCTGCGCCAGCCATCAATTATGAGGCCAGTTAAGGCCATTAAAAAAGGCAATAACGCTGTATTTTATGTTGACTGTGCGATTTCGTGCTCATTTCATGGGGTAAACGGGCAGGCGGGCAGCCAACAATTTGCTAAACCTCATCCAAGGGCGGGATAAAAAGGGTCAGCAGCATTACCAGTGTGAGTAGTGAACAGTTTTGGAGATAGTTTGCTGCTGGTTGCTTATTGGTACTTGACAGCTTCATCTCTGTTCGGGGCTTCATTGTTAGCATTTTCAGGCTTCGTTTCAAGACTTATTGGTGTCTCCAAGGCCCCTAGAGGATTAAGATCGTGTGGACCTTTCCAGGTATCCGAGAGCCTCACCTTACCCTGGGAATGGGGATTGTGGTCTCCAGTGGTGGCACCTCCTCTGAGGAGGAAGAGAGGAGCAGAAGAGAGAGGGGGCCATGTGTCCCAATGCAGCTTCTAGGGAGGGGCTTGTGGGAGGAGAGGCGCAGGCACAGGGGGCGCAGGGCCAGCAGGTAGTCCAAGGCGGAAGGGGACACATAAGATGCCACTATCCTGCTGACAGGGTTTACTGGCAGCGATGCAGCTACCTCAATATGTCTGAGGTGCAATGCTGAAGGAGGCTCTGCCTCTCAAGGGAGACCATGATCTTCATTTGCCAGAAGATTGGGCCTGAGATCAGCTCCGACTGTGTGGGTGGACACCCCATGCCAGTGGAGCTGAAGGTCACCATGGTCCTCAACTTCTATGTCCCTGGTTCTTTCCAGGGCTCAGTGGGGGATCTGTGTGGAGTCTCCCAATCAGCTGTCCACATTTGTGTCAAACTGGTAACAGAAGCTGTATTCAGACGGGTACTGACTTTTATTCTTTACTGTACGGACGAGGCCAGCTAGGCTGAGTGAGCCAGAGGCTTTGCAGTGACTGCTGGGTTCCCCCACATCCAGGGTGCAATCAATTGCACACATGTGGCCATCAAGGCACCAGTGGGTCAGCCGGGTGCCTTCATCAACATTCCACTCCACGAACGTGCAGATAGTGTGTGACCACAGGATGCAGATTCTGCAAGTCTGTGCAAGGTACCCTGGCAGTTCCCATGACGCTTACATCCAGAGACACTCCCAGGTGCCGAGGCTCTTCAGTACTCCATCCGGCTGGATGGATGGCTGCTGGGTGAAAAGAGCTATCCATTGAAGAGGTGGCTGATGATGCCTCTCTGCCACCCAAGAACAGAGGCAGAGATGCATTACAATAGGAGTTATGCCCGCAAATGCGGTGGTAGAGAGGACCATAGGCCTTCTCAAGATGTGCTTCCGATGCCTGGACCATTCAAGGGATGCACTATAATACCATACAGAGCAGATGTCACTGATAGTGGTTACATGCTGCAATCTCCACAGTCTGGCACTGGCAAGAGGGACCCATTGGAGGAAGAGGATCTTGACGCAGCTGCACAGGCCACAGATGATAAATCCAGAAGAGGAGCACAGTGAGGAGAATGCCGAGGACGCGGAGGTAGACCTCAGTAACCTCGAGGGAGGCAGGGATACCAGCGATGCCTTGATCCAATGCCCCTTCTGCTAGGCTACTAAAGATCTGCTTTTACCTCATGCCAGGGCTCTGCCTCCATCCTGGATACCTGAAATGACCCTTTCATATGCATCCAAAGTCCACTCAATGCCTGTGCAATAAAATATCGAGCCACTCGCATCCAGCATTACAAACTAGCATACCCTGCACCAGAAAGAGAAAAGGTGAAGCAAACTCAGGCCATTAGAACCAAAGTAAATTTAATTTTATTGTCACATTACTATTACTGGCGTTGTTGTCCACACCAGCAGACATATAAACCAACCATAAATGAACAGAAAATCACCTATGAACTGTCCCCCTTGTGCTCATGGTGCCTTAAACTTAGGTTTACGAGTGCTACATCTTGGTGCCCCCCCCGGCCACCCCTCGCTGGAGACAACCTGCTGACTCTGCTGTCTTCTTGGCCTTGATGACCTTGGCGGGCGTCCTCTGGGCAGTGGAGCCTGTGCTGGCCCCGCCTGGGAGGGAGCGGCCAGTGCCACGGTTGGCATCTCCCCCATCATCACAGCCTCGTCAGATGCCACAGTCACAGGCAGAGGGGTGGAGGGGCTGCTGCTGTCATCTGGAGTCCCCTGAGAGGAGCCCGCAGAGACAACAAGCAGCCCGTGCGCCAACGTGAGGGCACTTTGGACCTCCCTGCTCACCATTGATGGACGAGCACCGAGCTGGGATACTGGGTGCCTCATCCATCTCCCACACTGGCACTGACCACCTGAGATCATTGCCTGTGTGAGGGTTTGCAGGTCTTAGCGCAACCCCAGGAATCCCTCATTCTGTTCCTGGAGTTGCCACTCTCTCAATGGAGGAGGCAGTGCGCTCGGCCACGAAGGTCAACGCAGTGCTGACGCCCCGCATGGACTCCTCCATAATGGAGACTGTGGCACGGATACCCTCATGGATCTCCACCAGAGATCCCACACATCCCGTTGGACATCCAGCATCTGCCGCCTAATGGATTACTCCAGAGGCTCATCCCCTGTCTTCAACTGAGCATCTTCCTGGTCCCCATAAATCCTCCGACTGCCGGCGCTCTGGGCACTCTCTGCCTCCGCCTGCACCTCAAGCGAGTGTTAAGTGCCCTCACCAATGTGCACCGAGATACTAGCTGCCGATCTAATGGTCCACCGAGGTGCTGGTATCTGCGCTGGTGCCTGATTCAGAGAGTGGGCGTGACAAAGGTGCAAATGAAGCTGGGTGGTCCTCCGATATCAGGGATGGCCCTGCGGAGTACAGAGTCTGAGTGCATGCTGGTGAATTTAAAAGGGAGAAGAAGGACATATCATTAGTTAAAGTCATTGCATTGTGTGCATGCCAGGCACCCTGGTGAGACAATGGAGATCTGCATCATGGCGCCATCGTCTTCCAATGATCAATGGGGACTCCAGGTTTGAGGCTCCCATCAATGAAGAGACTACACTAGGATGGTTGCACAATCCGAAATTCTCACCTCTGTGCACTGCGCTCTTACATTCATCTGTCACCCCCGCATCTCCACGTCCGGTTGCACATGCTAGCATCCCGCTCGAACCTGCTGAGCAGCAGCAGACTGGGCAGACCTCTGCCTGTACATGACCTCTCTGCTTGGTTATGGCCTGTCTCCTGAAAGGATAGAGGAGTATTGATTAGTCCACTCTCAACCTGCAGCGCCATTGCAGCCTGACCAGCCCCAGCTGGGGAACACTTCGCAGGACACATCCGAATCGTGGCCCTCGAGCCGCAAGGCACTCAGCCCAAGCAACCAGGGCTCACCCCTTTTGCCAGCTCCAGTGTCACTGACAGTTGGCACTCAGACCTTAGTGCCCCTGAGGTCCATGCCAGACAGCCAACCTTAACATTTCTGCACACTGATCCATGCCAACATGGTACTCATCCTTCCTGAGCACAGCAGGTTATTGAACCTCTTCCAGCACTGCACCTATGTGTGTTGCACCATGAATACCTTGCGATATGAAGGGAGCCATTGAAGAAAGTGTCTACTCATCAAAACAAGTTTCTAATGTTGATGAGATGGGGCTTTTTTTGGAAACGTATGTCACAGAGAACATATATTTCGAAAGAAGAGAAGATGGTTGCAGGATTTAAAGCTGCCAAAGATTGCCTGACTGTTCTGCTTGGTGGAAATACTGCAGGAGATTTTAAGTTTAAGCCGTTAATGGTACACCAGTCCGAGACAGCACAGGCATTGAGGTGTTATCCCAAGGGACATCTGTGTGTCATTTGGCGTTCAAATAAGAAAGCCTAGATGACAGGTGCATTCTTTCAAGAATGGTTCTCTCTGTATGCCATCCCTGTCTGGAGAGCATATTCCACCATAGAAAATCTCACCTTCAAGATATTGCTGCTCTTGGATAATTGCCCAGGTTATTCTGTCAGCTTTGATGAATTGTCTGAAAATGTGAAGGTGATTTTGCTGCCACCCAACATGACTTCATTGCTCCAGCCCATGGATCAGGGGATCAGGGAGCAATTGTAGCTTACTCCCTATACTGCACCAACTCCCAGCTCATCAAGACAACAGAAGGTGAGAATGTACCAACAGTCAGGGAATTTTGGCGTGGCTACAGCATCCTGAAGGGCATTGATAATATCGTTGATTCATGGCATGAAGTCACGTCGTCGTGCCTGAATGGTGTGTGGCAGAAATTATGGCCCGAGTGTGACAGTGGCCATGGAGAATCTCTCAATGCTGTCCAACGTTCAGCATGAAGTTATCACCTTGGCAAGGAAGGCTGGCATTGATGACATGGTTGAGGGTGACATGGTGGAATTGCGTGCATCCCATCGAGAGGAATTGTCCAGTGAAGACTTAAGGCAGCTAGAGAGTCAACAAGCTGAGGAGGAAGACCACATGGAAACGCTACTCCTCGAGTTTTGTCAACAAAATGACCATCAAGAGTCCCCCAGCTCCTAGAAGAGGCAATCAAAGACATCACGGAGGATGACCCAAACAGAGAGCGCAGTGCCAAAGTGAACAGGGGGATCAATGATTTCATGAACTGCTACAGAGAGATACATACGAACATACTCATATGTTCTTTGTATGTTTGTAACAATGCTTACATGAACTGCTACAAAGAGATCTACTGAGAGAAGCAAAAGAAAGCCTCCAACATTCCTTGGATAAATTTTTCAAAGTAGTTGGCGATCCTGGCCCTTCATTCCATTAAGTCCTCCAGGATCTGGCCATTACACGCTGCCTTCAGTTCAAAACCAAAACCACTCCAATTTCAGTCATTGAGCTTCTCATAAGGAGTGGAGCAGGATCGCAAACCTTAAGGTCATGTGAGCAGCTAAAAGCAGTGTCTTTAAAAGATCCTCCAAACCCAGTGGCAAGAAAGGCAGTGCAACAGCCAGGTCACCCCCCAGGCCAACATGCCCAGCATCAGGGCTCAAAATCACTCAAAGCCATCTCCACTGAAACGCTTTAAGAGATATCCTCAAAGCAGCCCTGAAGAGATAAAATATCTCGCCAACTCATAATGACCGAACAAAATGTGAGAAGATTCGTTTGGGAAGGCACCGAACACAGAGAGACTTCATTGGGGACACGCAGAGGCTAAGTGAAGGCGGTGGAGTGCAAAAAGCTCCAGGCAACTCATCTAACTGACCCTCCAAGCAACACCTGCCCAAATCGGGCCGAATCTGGAGATTGTGCATTGGATTTATCAGCCATCTGATCAGTACCCATCAAACTGGAGTGGAAGCAAGTCATTCCTGAACCAGAGGGACTGCCTCAGAAGAAACCTAGACTGGTGAATGTCGTCTAACTTGAATTTATACTGTATTTTTTATATTTATGATTTATTTTATTTTGTAAGTAATTTCAGCTAGGAATGCACAGCGCAGCACAGCACATGCACGGTACAGTATTTCAACCTGTACATTGTTTTTTCTGGGTGAAAAATGTCTGAAGGAACCTCATTTCAACTTCAACATTAATTCCTGTGCGAATCTATGATTCACTTAAAAGCTGTTTCACTTAAAGTCATGATTTTCAGGCACACAACCACCACTTTAAGTGAGGACTCACTGTAATTAAGGAGGATGAGAAAGATGTATACTATGTAATTTGTGTGACAAAAGCTGCCATTTATAAAATGGGACATTTTCCTCAAATGGCAGGATCTAGATTAATGGTTGAAATTCAAGTGCATCAGAATTAATATGACAACACTTTGAATTACATGTGCTTAAACATACTGCTTAAAGTGTAAATAAACTTTACAGAGGTAGGTGTTGTAGGAATGGTGAATATATTCCTTGGACGTGAATCCCTGGGATTGGAAACTTTATTATAAACTAACACAACCCACTTCAGAACTTGCATTTTGAGAATTATGCCATGTAATTGCATTTTCAATTATGCTTTCTAGCTCTGTTGCATTGTTTAAAAGATATACGGCTTTCTTGCTTTGAGAATGCCTGGAGCATTGGCTCAAAGTGGATCACTGTGAATGCTATTCAGGGTATGCTTTCAGCAAATCCCATATTATTGATTTTTCTGTTCCTGTTCACCACTTTAAGTCTTTGTTTTTTCTAGAGTATTACTGAAATTTTTTTGAAATCACTTTCAAATTCCTCTCTGAACTGAGTTCCTTTGATTTCTCAGCTTCTTATCTCCCACAAGTGTCTTCCTGTTTTGAAAACAATCTCCTTTTGTTATTGAGTCTTTTTTCAGTCTGTGAGTGCACTGCCATGCCTAAACATCAAAGTAATACATAGCAACCTGGCTTAGCTCACACCTCTTTCAGAATTCGGGCTGTGCTATTATCCTTAATTTAAGGTATGCTTAGATAGTCAATGGATTATTGATGGCTTCCTGTACTGCCAAAAAGGCTGCATTCCTGTAGTATACAACTATGGTTAGATTTCCATCTTGCCAACCTGCCAATTTTAACTTTGGCTTATAGCCTATTAAAGGCTGCCCTCTGCTGGCTATCCAAAAGATGCTTTTCACAGGAAACCCAAAGAAATGGCTTGGGCAATTGGGCTGGGATTTTGGGGGCGGAACTGGAAATTCCCACCAAAGTCTTTGGGCTGTCCTGCCAGATTTTCCGTCCCACCCTATCCCTGCGTTGACCTGGGAGTGGCTTCCAAGAGGCCTTCCAGGGTCATAAACATTCATAAACAAAAGAATGGTCAATGTATTTGACTCTTATTATGACTGTCTTCTCTGGACTTGAACTGCTGTTTACTTGGTCTGTATTTTAACACAGAAATTGTCCTACCCTTTTAAGAATTCCAAATAACTAAGTTTTTGAAGCCCTATTTTATCTTGTAGGATTGATTCCTACTTTTATCTTAATTATCAATTCAGGGGATGTGAGCGTCACTAGTGAGATCAGCAATTGTTGCATACCCCAAATTTCCCTTGAGAAGGTGGTGGTGAGCCACTTTCTTGAACCGCTCCAGTAGGTACTCCCACAGTGTTGATAGGAACGGTTCCAGGTTTTTGACCTAGCGATAGTAAATGAATAACAGTATTGTTCCAAGTCAGGATGGTGTGTAACTTGGAGGGGAACTTGTAGATAGTGGTGTTCCCTCGTGTCCACTGCCCTTATCCTTCTAGGTGATGGAGGTTACAGGTTTGGAAAGTGCTGGTTACATATATAATATAATGTTGCTGTGTCATTCCCACTCACCGCCTTGCTGTTGCTGCTCCTGACTCAGTGGAAAATGCTGGCCCTGTGGCCAACCACAAAACCCATTTCTCTCCCAATTCCTCATCGCCACCCTTGGCCTCCCTCACTGTTCCGAGCCCTCCTTTCCCAGTCTCCATCTCTCTGCCCTGAGTTTCCATTTCCTAGTCACCCCATTCAGAGACCTCCCCATTCCAGGCCAATAGTTTTTTAATAAGTTTCAAAGTATAAATAAAATGTTGATGTTTTCTCAGTGAGCAAAATGGTTTTCCAGCCTGCCAAATGTTTGAAATGGTTCGTGTAACTTGACTATTTTGAGTTTTTTTCTTTGAATGATTATTGTGACACCTCTTTGTAAGTATGTATACTGTAGCACTGAGTGCTGCTCTTAGTAGGCAGCCTTGCTTCCTTGGGGTTGAGGTGACATTCAGATCAGCCATGATCTTGTTGAATGGCAGAGTAGGTTCAAGGGGCCGAGTGGCCGACTCCTGCTCCTACTTCTTATGTTCGTATGTTGCTGGGTGAGTGCTCACTTGAAGAAGTGGGCATGGAAGTCTGCATGCCGCATTTCATGTGAAACATTACGAATATTTTTTGGAAGGCTGTGCTGCCATCCAGTGTGAGCCTCAAGTAACATGCAAATATATAGTAAAAGATTTCTGGGTAAAACGATTTGTGAGCAACTCGAGCTGTTATCACAAATACTGTAATATTCTTTGTATATATTCTGATTTTATCCTTTGGTATGTTATTATCCATGCCCTTTCACCTAAACACACATGAATCAAATAGTGTGAGATGGCCATAGGTTGGTGAATTTGAATTTCCCTACCAATTTGGCAATATGCCTTTCAATTCCCTTTCTACTTTGTGAGAATTAATTCTACCATTAAATCATGGTTAATTAAAATTTAGGTTTCTGATTCAGTGGACTGAGTCATCAAGTTCCAGTTAGGCCTTAAATTGTGAAAGAAATTTTTAGCATCTAATTTGATCACTGTTGAATCAATACCAGCAGTGGCAATGACTGTTAGTGTTGTAAATTTCTTCAGCTCTTTAAATGTTGATTTTAGATCGGTAATTGAGATTTAGCCTACTCATGATGCAGCCGGCTGCCATTCTGAGTTCAAATTCCATGTGAACATTGTTTTGCTGTGCACATAAAGCTTTTGGGCAGTCACTTAAGTGTTTTTAATTGACAGTGATTGGTTTTTACTCACAGAATGGTGATGTATAACAGAAGGGCACTGAAGAATAAGAAATTAAGGGTGTCTTTTTCACTGGTAGATATACATGTTGGGATTCATATAGCCCCATGTATTCTAAGATAGATCTTATCAGCAATCTTGTAAATAGGGCCCTAGCCACCTTGCAAGCTTGATGCAGAAATAGAGCGCATCAAAGCTATCCCATGGGACAATGGCTATCCTAATCCAAGGTTCCTATCCTATCCAAGGCTATCCTTGGCAGGGGGATGGGATCCTGAGAGGAGGTTCAGTAGGGGGAGACGCACAGCCAAAATTAGAAGAGAGAGCAAGTGAGTCTGGAAGGCATAGAAATTATAGGCCAGTTAAGGCACGAGGGAGTTTGGCAAGATTGGATGGTATTTATTTTAATGCAAGTGTCTGACAAGTAAGGCAGATGAGTTGAGGGCACAAATGAACACATGGAAGTATAATGTCATCGCTGTCACAGAGACATGGTTGAGAGAGGGGCGGGATTGGCAGCTCAATATTCCAGGATGTAGGGTCTTCAGGTGAGACAGGGAAGGGTGTACAAGAGGTATCGCAATATTGATCAAGGAATCAATTACAGCAGTAAGGAGGGATGTCATCTTAGAAGTCCCCTCAAATGAAGCCATATGGAGTAGAACTGAAAAACTAAAAAGGAGCTGGAAGTGTACTATAGACTCTCAAACAGTCAGAGAGAAATAGAAGAGCAGATATGTAGGCAAATTTCAGAGAAGTGTAAAAATAATAGCAGGGGATTTCAACTTCCCCAACATTAACTGGGTTAGTCATAGTGTGATAGGTTTAGAGGGAGCGGAATTCTTAAAATGCATCCAGGAGAGCTTTTTGAGCCAGTACGTAGAAGGTCCTACAAGAGAGGGGGTGGTCCTGGACTTAATTTTAGGGAAAGAAGCCGCGCAAGTGGTAAAGGTATCAGTGGGGGAGCATTTTGCAGATAGTGATCATAACTCCGTTAGATTCAAGGTTGTTATGGAAAAGGACAAGAATGGGCCAGAAATCAGAGTTCTAAATTGAGGGAAGGCCAATTTTAATAAGATCAGATATGATTTGGCCAGAGTGAACTGGAAGCAACTACTTTTAGGTAAATCTGTGTCAGAGCAGTAGGACTCATTCAAGAAGGAAATAGGGAGAGCACAGGGCCAACAAATTCCAGTAAAGACAAAGGGTGGGACCAACAAATCCAGGGAACCCTGGATGTCGAGGGATATACAGGATTGGATAAAGAGAAAAAGGAAGGCTTATGGCAGATACCGAGGGCTCAAAACAGCGGAAGCCCTAGAGGAGTATAGAATGCGTAGGGGGGAACTTAAAAAGGAAATTAGGAGATCAAAAAGGGGGCATGAATAAACATGGGTAGGTAAAATAAAGGAAAATCCAAAGTTATTTTACAAGTACATTAAGAGTAAGAGGATAACTAGGGAAAGAGTAGAGCCCATTAAGGACCATTGTGGTAATTTGTGTGTGGAGCCAGAAGATGTAGGTAGGGTTCTAAATGAATACTTTGTGTTGGTGTTCACAAGTGAGAGGGACGACGTGGGTTTGGAAATCAGGCAGAAGGACTGTGATATAAGTAAAGAAATTAGCATAGAAAGGGAGGAGGTTCTAAGTGGTCTGGCAGGCTTAAAAGTAGATAAATCTCCAGGCCCGAATGAAATGTATCCCAGGCTGATGAGTGGGGCAAGGGAGGAGATAGCAGGGGCACTGGCAATAATTTTCAATACCTCTCTGGCCACAGTAGAGGTGCCAGAGGACAGGAGGACAGCCAATGTGGTACCGTTATTCAAGAAGGGAGGAAGGGATAAACTAGGGAACTCCAGGCCAGTCTGTCTAACCTCAGTGGTGGGGAAACTATTGGAAGCAATTCTGAGGGACAGAATTAATCTATACATTGAGAGGCAGGTATTAATCATGGACAGTCAGCATGGTTTTGTTAAGGGGAGCTCTTGTCTAACCAATTTGATTGAATTTTTCGAAGAGGTGACCAGGTGTGTAGATGAGGGCAATGTATTTGACGTAGTCTACTTGGACTTCAGCAAGGCTTTTGATAAGGTCTCGCATGGGAGACTGATAATGAAGGTAAGAGCCCATGGGATCCAAGGCAATTTGGCAAATTGGATCCAGAATTGGCTGAGTGGCAAGAAGCAGAGGGTGATGGTCGAGGGATGTTTTTGTGACTGGATGCCTGTGTCCAGTGGGGTTCCACAGGGATCGGTGTTGGCTCCCTTGCTGTTTGTGGTATATATAATTGATTTAGACTTGAATATAGGAGGGTTGATCAGTAAGTTCATGGATGACAGGAAAATTGGTGGGGTAGTAAATAGTGAGGGTAGCCTTAGATTACAAGAGGATATAGACAGGCTGGACAGATGTGCTGATCAGTGGGAAATGGAATTTAATCTGGATACGTGCGAGGTGACACTTGGGCAGGACAAACAAGGCACGGGAATACACGATGAATGGTAGGACCCTGGGAAGTACCAAGGATCAGAGAGACATTGATGTGCATGTGCATAAGGTAGTGGGGCAGGTAGATAAGGTGGTTAAGAAGTCACATGGGATACTTGCCTTTATTAGCCGAGGCATAGAATATAGGAGCAGGGAGGTTATGCTGGAACTGTATAAAACGCTGGTTAGGCCACAGCTAGAGTATTGCGTGCAGTTCTGGAATCTGCATTATAGGAAGGATGTGATTGCACTAGAGAGAGTGCAGAGGAGATTTACCAGGATGTTGCCTGGGCTGGAGAGTTTTAGTTATGAGGAGAGATTGAATAGACCAGGGTTATTTTCCATGGAGCAGAGGAGATTGAGGGGAGACATGATTGAGGTGTGTAAAATTATGAGGGGCATAGATAGGGTAGGCAGGAAGGAACTTTTCCCCTTGGTGGAGGGATCAATAACGATGTATTTAATTACATGTATTAATGTAATAGATTTAAGGTAAGGGGCAGGAGGTTTAGAGGGGATGTGAGGAAGAAATTTTTCACCCAGAGGGTGGTGGGAATCTGTAACTCACTGCCTGGAAAGGTGGTAGAGGCAGAAACCCTCATAATATTTAAGAAATATTTGGATATGCACTTGTGATGCCATGGCATACAAGGCTATGGGCCTAGTGCTGGAAAATGGGATTACAATAGTTAGGTACTTGTTTGACCGGCGCAGACTCAGTGGGCCGAAGGGCCTTTTTCTGTACTGTAAACTTCTATGACTCTGTGACTATGACTAATCAGATTATTGTTCGCTGTGTAACATGCAAACTTGCAAATGGGCCAAATGCCACTTTCAGACCTGAAAGGCACTAATCCACCTCGAAAGGCAAAGTACCTCAAAAATTTGAACATTATGTTAAAGAGACCATTTCACTTTGCTAGTATGTAGTCACTACGCCAGTGTTATTTACCACTAACAGGATGCTGTCGTCAGTTCAGCAACATGTTCTGCCTTCCACACAATTGAGCAACATTATGTATGAATTTCAGTGCCAATGTGATGTCAGGTATGGAAGCCATACACCCCAGCGGTTGGCTGATGAATCAAACAGCATGTCCCTTTGGTTGTTCGTAATAGACAGAGTACAGACCATACTCAACCAGCCATACTTGCAAAACCCAAAACAAAAATTCTACTGTTAGATGTGATTCTGCAACCTGGCAGCACTTGCTGAACAATTCTGAGTACGTTAATAGCTACACTAACAACCACTTTAAGATAATCAGTTGAGCTTGAAACGTGAGTCATTTACACTTGCTAGAAGCGACATGCATTCGTACCCAGGGACCCATTCTCTGGCAAACAGAAGGAATATGTACAAGCCTTGCGCCTTTTTTGGATTACCAGGGAGCCCACCCGTTGCTTTCTCCATGGCAATCCCTTGGCCAGTCAGATTCAACTTGCCAACCAAATAGAGCCCTTTTCTCCTCTAGTATAAATAGTCATGATCGTTTGAAATTTGGCATTCTTGTGTTTATCCCGATGTGTGCAAGATGAAAAGCTTTGGCAACAGTTCTCTCTTTTCAGCAATATTCAAGTTCTGTACTACCAAGTGACCTGTGTTTGTCTTTTTAAATTTCATGCTCATCATTGTTCTGGCTTTGTCTTTCACGTTGTGTTATGTGAATGCCAGCGTGGTAAGTTTTTCGTTACGCACAGTTTCCCCATCATTATTCCTTAAAGAGCAGGAGTCATCCTGGGTTTTTTTGATTTTTATATAATTTTTAAACAATTTGGAAAACATGGAGGTGGGCCCACTCTCTATAGAAAAGAATGGATGATTTTGCATTTATGTAGTGGCTTTTACAACCATTGGATATCTCAAAGTGCTTTTCAGCCAATGAATCAGTTTTGAAGTGTAGTCACTGTTGTGAAGTAGGAAATAACGTTTGAAAAAAATTGGAGGGAAGAAGGGATAAATTGAGATTAGTTGATCGGAGACTTGAGCTTCAAAAGCTGTAGGATGGAGGATAGAGGATGACCACAGTTTTAAGATCAAGGGGAAAAAGAGTTAGAGTAGGAAACATTATGCTAAGGACTGACTGACAAGCTCATGAATTGATTGACTAGAATGGATGATTGTACTGGTCGTCTTCCTGACAATCCCCTCCCGTCCTTGCCTGGGGCGGTTGTTGATTCCATACTGAGGGAAAGATCTATGGGCACCTGGCAACTTGGCCAATGTGACTGCCATTCACACAATTTGACCTAAGGAGTAATTATTGCACATTCTGTTTTCAGTCGATATACACACATTTGTTGCTGGGTAGCAAGTAGACTGGATTATTTTCTTATTCCTAACCATGGCATGTTGAGGTCAATTGTCACCAAATCCCATTGCCTTGCTGAAATTTCTAGCTCAACGCAGATGGGATTGAGCATTGGTCTTCCTGGTTTATATGCTAAGCTAGTAACTATATGAAATAGTCATTAGGGAGAGCCAACTGTGTAGTTGAATGCAACCCTGCAGGAATTATGTAGTTAAGTAAAGGACTCTCTTCTCATATTTAACCAGAGACTGTTACTCCATTGCCAATAAAGCTTTGAATCATTGGACACAACTTTAGGAATGTTCTTGGATTTGTTATGTAATGAATACTTCACATTTACCATTCAAAGAGTGGAGTTGTGTGAGAGACCTGGTGGTATCCTACTGATTCCATCGGTAAATATGTCAAGATGGTTACTTCAAGCTGTGACCAAGACATCAGTGAGATTAGGAAAGGTAGATTGCTTACCATATACTCTATGCATGGTTTGTTTTGTGACTCTATCAGTTAATATTAGAAAAATGGGTGAATGACAGTTAAAGAAAGGTAGGCATCTATACATTCAGAAACTTGAGAAAAATATTATTGTATTGACATCTGTGAATTGTATTTCATTATCATTAATAAAGTAAAACACCAATAACATTTTAATTTCTGTAAATGTAGCTTGCTTTAATTGAAATGCGTAGAGTTGTAGATGATTGATGTTATGATCCCAGCTGAGCTTGGTAGATCCTAACTTTGTTTTTTAGAAACCATGGCGGTGAGTTACTAGTATTCTTTTAACACAAAAAAAACCGTTCATTAAACAAGAAAAAATGAACTATATTACAATAAACAAAATGGTTGGAAAGATTTCAGTACAAATACCAGAAAATGATTTAAACTCGCACTATTCCTTTTATCCCAGCAACCCTACAGACACAAAACCCCGGTGAAGATTTACAACTGTCTCAACACCAAGGTTTCTTGCTTGGGTTAGTTCAGTTTCAAACAGTTTTCTTCTGGCAGACTTCTGAGCATTCACTAGATGCTGTTCTTCAGCTCATATCTCTCCCTGAGACACACAAAAATTCTAATCTAAGCTTACTATTACTTCAACTTCAGAGCAAACACATGAGTTCCCTAAACTCAGTTTCCCACCAGGCTTGCAAGATTTCTTATTAGAGAGATTAGACCTTCTGCCTGTGCTCTCTGATATACGCACACTAACTGACTGCCCTTATGTATTTCCATGTCTCTGTGTCTCTGGACCCCTGCCACTAGACAACAGCACAGTTTTTTTTCTACTTTGTTCTTTTAGCTTCCTAAACTACTAACTCCTTAGTAACCCATCACTTCAAGAGTTGTAAATCTGTATTAAAAATGCATGTATACAAACAGGGTCCCAGACTTCCTAGCTCACACAAACCTCTAAATGGAACTAAAACCAAGTTTCACTTTCTTAACACCTAAATACAAAATATAAATTAAACCTAAAGATATGCATTGTTCCTAACACCTCACCGCAGAAGAAAAAAATGAAAAGGTATCTTTGGGAAGCGTTTTTATTTTCTATTACAATCTTCTCTTATCGTTATCTCTACTTAGACAGATTTTACTCCAGCAGTAACAATATACTTACATCAAATAAACAAGGACTTTTCCAGATACATTATATTCTTTCTATACAAGTTTATATTGATCACGACATTCTGGTTCCTCCATATTTGCTCTTGATAAAGCATCTGCTATGATAATTATCTCGCCTGCTACATGAATGATTTTCAAATTGTACGGCTGTAGCATCAACCTCCAATGAAACAGTCTCACATTCTTGGTATGAACGTGCTAAAAAGGTTTAAAGGATTATGGTCTGCATAAATAACAGTCTCTGCAGAGTTGTTGGATATGTAGACTTCAAAATGTTGTAGAGCCAACACTAGACTCTCTTTTTCCACAGTTGATTGTTTCTGTTGACAAGAACGTAGCTTTCAAGAAAAGTAATTGACTGGCCATTCGATCCCCATCTCATTCTCCTGCAATAAAACTGCACCAATACCTATGTTGCTGGTATGAACAGCCAGTTTAGATGACTTAGCATAATTTGATACTGCTACAGCCAGGGCAGTAGTCAGTACAGCTATCAAGCTGTCAAAGGCACTTTGACATTCCTCTGCCCACTCAAATGTCTTGCCTTTCTCTAACAAGCTTGTCAGGGGAGCCACTACAGTGCTAAAATTCAGAACAAACTTCCAATAAGATTCACTCATACCTAAACACCGTAGACTCACTCGCTTTATCTTAGGCACTGGAAAATCCAAGATAACCCTAATTTTTGCTTCTCTAGGTGCCACTTGGCCTTTCCCACAGTGTGGCCCAAATAAGACACTACTTTGCCAAATTCACTTTTTGCCAAATTTATGACCAAATTGGCTCTTTGTAACTGATCAAACTTCATTCAAATCATTAAAATCCAGCTGTGTGCACACCTCTCAGTGCCTCCAGCTCACGACTGCTGTAAAGAAGACATGGCCCTGAAAGGCAAAAAGACTGCAACCCCCAGATTCAATGACGTGTCCCTTGAGCACCTTTCAGATGCAGTGGAGGTTCACCGTGATGTTCTCTACCACCCACTCTGGCCGCAGGATGGGCAGCAACCTCACCAATCCAGCTTGGGAGGCAGTGGCAGTGGTGGTCAGCACCACACCCTTCAAAAGAGGACATCCATCCTGTGCTGCAAGAGGATGAATGATCATCTCCGTTCTGCCAGGGTAAGTCATTCTTCTCATTACTCTCAACTCACACACTCACAAACCCATCACACATCTACAGGGTCCTCACTCACTGCCAGTTCAAGGAACATCACAATTCACTCTCTCACACACGCCTTCATTGTCCTCACCCCGTCCTTGGGACCACTCACCACCGCAACATGCCAGGCATATTTATCATCTGGCCTGGCAGGCGTCCTGCCTACACTCTCTCAATCTCTATTCATGCAGGACAAGCTGGCACACAACAACAGGGAGAGGTCTCAGACCGGTGGAGGAATGCCTGAAATCAAGGTCCTCATAGAATTTGAAATCCGAGCCATCCGGCAGGTCGGCGACGATCTGGACCAGTCCTGTGCTGACGGTGAGGTCGGCGATGCTCTACCAAGTGAGGGTCCAGCAGTGCAACATCCATCAGACAACCCGCTGTGAGTGATGCATCCTGTTTCACAGGCCACTGCCATGCGCTAATTATCTCTCCTTGCTTTTGCAGGCACATCTGGGAAACAGCTGAGGGAGAACATGACCCAGGGCCTCCAAACAAGCCCTGAAGAAACCTCCTGAAGAGGAAGGCACCCTCCTTGAAGTCCCTTCATAGCGCTCACCCACACCCTCCACCAGCGCAGGGACACACACCCCGGTGGAACCTAGCATTAGAATAGCCACCGGATCACAATCTGGTGAGCACATCGCACTGTCTAATCCACAGCAGGCGGTGGCAGGGACTTCCCAGGTTTCTGGCACTCGGAGGACTGCTGGAGGCCAGAATATTGCTGAGTCTGAGTCAGATGATGAGCCTCTGGACTCGGTCATGTCACAGTTGCTGGAGCTGCAAAGACAAGCTCGGGACATCAGGAAGGGATGTCCGCTGCACTCCTCAGATTACAAGGCACAATGGAGGAGTCGGTCTGCTTTCAGGATGAGGTGATAGCGCCAGTGTACCGACGCACCAAGATCAACATTGGTAGGATGGCAGCCGCCATGGAGACCTTGGTCTAGGATATTGCTCCTCCACTGCTGCGCGGGCTCAACTTCATTGTTGAAGGCATAGTTGGCCTCCAACAATGTGTACACAACAGGGGTGCAAGGCAGCTCGATCTGACTCCAGCTACCCCGTCTCCTCAAGGAGTCAGCCAGGGGCCCTTGGGCATCCATAGGGAGGAGGATCAGCAGGTGCACACTCCGGGGCCATCCACCCAGGTGACTCCGGGAGTGTCCAGCCCATCCAAATCCACTCTTCTTGTGACTTCAGCTCCAGATTCACAGACTGAGGAGGGTGCCGCTGCCACACAGCAGGACCCCAAAAGCAGGCTGGGACCATCCAGCTTCAGCTCTCCAGAGAACGCCCGCCAAGATCATCACAGACAGTCAGCAGGCTACCTCCACCTCTACCGTGGATGGCCAGGGAGCACCGAGACATAGCAGCAGGGTTAGGAAAGTTAAGAAGATATAGTTGCACAGCCCGGGCATGGGTGTTAATCACTTGTAAATAATGTTCACTATTGTAAATAAACTCCCAAGAATGTCTCCCCACCTGTGGCTCCTTGTTCTGATGAGCAGTGTTAGTGTCTCTCAGATGTGAAATCTTTCTGAACAAGATAAAGGCAGGTGTCTCAGTCCAGGGCCTCTTCCCTGTGCTTTGTGCAGCCTTCAGACCAAAGTGATGGTCCAACCTCACACCCCCTGGACACATTACTGATGCCTGCAGCTCGATGGTGCTTGTCATTGCTGCCAGAGTGTCGTGGGCAGGCGTCACAGAGTTCCATCATTCTCTCTGTGTACTCTCAGCTTTAAGGTGGGGCTGGGCCTCATCTCTTCATCTGTGACCAGTGACGCTGTGCTCCTGAAGGTGGACAAAGGATCAGATGCTTTTAAAGTTTCATGGCTGTGTTTCTATGATATAACCGTGATCGCAGAGCGCAAGTGAGCTGCCCTCGGCCAGACAGAAATCAGACACTCTCAGAGGCTATGTGAAGATCTATAGAGTGTCCTCACTGCATGTCGCCATCATCCTCCTGCGATCGAGCGACTATTCGGGCCTCCACTGTGTCTCCATGACAGGAGCATTATCACAGAGGGTATGTGCGTTGCCATAAGTCAGATTGGAGTCAAATGTTCAAAGGTGCAATGTGAGGGTCTATGGTGTCTCCTCACTGCATGTCGGCATCACCCTCCACAAATCTAGCAGCTATGAGGGCCTCCAGAGTTTGCCTGCCTCATTTAGCCAGTGCAAAGGCCTCACCTCTTCATCGTTGCCTTCAAGATCCTCCTTACCATCATTCCCGTTGACGTCCTCCTCATCGGAGGAGACCTCCAGCTCCTCCATCTCCTCCTCAGCCAGTTCCTCTCTCCGTTGCAGCGCCAGGTTGTAAAGGGTGCAGCAGACGACGACGATACATGACACCCTCTGTAGACTATACTGCAGAACTCCAGGTCCAGGCACCAGAACCTCATCTTCAGCATCCCGATGGTCTGCTCCACCAAGTTGCGAGTTGCAGCATGAGCCTCATTATACCTCCTACAGTCTGCTGCAGTCTGAGGCCGCTGCATGGGCGTCATTCGCACTCTGTGGGTAGCCCTTGTCCCTGAGGAGCCAACCCTGCAGCCTCAGTGGACCCTGGAGGATTTCAGGCATCTGTGACCAACTGAGAATGTAAAAGTCATGCACACTCCCTGGAAACCGTGTGTACACCTGCAGGATGCGTTTGTGGTGGTCGCACACCAGCTGCACATTCAGCGAATGGAACCCCTTGTGGTTGATGTAGTTCACCACGTGTTGCGACGGAGATCTGAGCGCCACATGAGTGCAGTCGATGGTACCCGGCACCTGTGGGAAACCTGCGATCTGGGCAAATCCAATTGCTCTTGCATCCTGGCTGTCCTGGTGCTGGGCGAAATGTACAAAGCTGTGTGCCCTCGTAAAGATGGCATCCATGATCTCATGGATACATTTGTGGGTGGAGGCTTGTGATATCTGACAGAGGTCACCTGTGGAGCCCTGTAAAGAGTCTCTGGTGTAGAAATTGAGCACCGTGGTCACTTTCACAGCCACTGGCAGTGGATGCCCTCCATGTCCCCATGGCGCCAAACCCTGCAGATGTGACCAACCAGTTCCCTAGGCATGTGCAGTCTTCAGCAACACTGCTTTTTGGTCTTCTGCCAGAATGGAAGGTGGCATCTATAGACCCTGGATCTAGCTAGACACCAACCGGTGACGGCTCACTGTGGCACTTCGGTGGCATGTGCAGGAGCCCTAACTGCCTCTTCTTCCAGAGGGTGCTGCTCCTCCCTCTGTGCAGCCAGGTGCCTCAATCGCTCTCTTCTCAGCCGTCTTCGCTCTCTGTACACCATGAGGCATCCAACTAGGTCACCAGGCTCCATGATCCTGATGTGCTCCTCCTGCAGGATGAAAGAAACATGTGGGTTAACTGGGGTGTACTATGAAATTGACTTGGTTAAGTCTGAAGGCCCCTTAACGCATCCCAGAGAGTGCTGGCCACCATTTTGATAGCAGAGTTTAGTGCGCTGCACGGCTGCCTGAAACCCCACCCACCTCCGCCCCATTCCACTTGACTGATTGGCAGCAGCTTTGCCCATTGGACTGTATGCTGTGCTCTCAGCTCAGGCACAGGCATTCTCCTAACCCACACTGCAAGGCTGCCCTGTTAGCCTGAACCATGGGGGAGACTGGTCCAAACCGGAATGATGACATTGCAAGGGGCTGTGAGCACCTCCACCAGTGACTGCTCCATGTCCAGCTTTAGCATGGAGATTGTACAATGTGCCCAGTCGTCCAACTGTTCTGCAGTCCACTAAAATGCTCATTAGTTTGCAGTCTGTGCCCGAGGGGTGAAATACTCTGGAGCACTTGGTGGCACTTTCATGTCTCTGTGTAGCTGGAATGGGCAGATAAGCTAGAGGCCCGACTGCAAGCATGTCTCAGCTGCAGAGGAATGGTCACTTTTCGCAAGGTTCCCTAATGCGTGTCCACTTCCCTTGCACACATCCCACCTCCCCACCCCGCCCTCACATGCTTGAGCGCTACCTTCAACCGCAGGGCAGCCCTTGCCTCCCCTCACTCCCGCAATACGCCTGCCAAGTGCACGCCTTTTATATGTTGTTGCACGTCGACATGGGCAGACGATTCAGCGTTGAGGGAGGGGCACGATTCTGATGAGCTTGGCTTATTAATGATATACTGTTGTATTACAATGAGGCTCCCGACGTCCGTTGGCGGGAAATGTGGCCCGCCATCGACGGGCTGAGCGGACGATTGCAAACTGGTTTTATGGCGTCATGAAACTGATTTTTGGCCTTCCCGCCATATTGTCCGCTCACGCTCACTGAACATCCCTGACGCCAGCGGGCAATGAAAATCCCGGCCTTTGTCTGCGGTGACAAACTTTTAAACTTTGGTATTTTTATCTGCTCTAGCCTTCGTTGTTTATGGAGCGATTTTCAAATGCGCTTTGGCCAATTCTCACACTTTGGTTCATTTTTCTTGGAAATTTGGCAGATAGGTCAAAGTGTAGTCCCTGAACTTTGGTTTATAATTTTTTCTTTAATTAATTATGGGGTCCTCCCACCTCATGCCCATATCTCAGTTCAAAAGGACTGAATCCTATAAACTCATTAGGGACATCCATAATGGCAGACAGTCAAACTGAAATTCCTTTGTCCCAATCATTAGGACATTCCTGACAATAGGCTTTAATCATGGTCTTTAAAGTTTCATACCACCTGTCTAATGCTTCTTGTGATTGTGAGTGATAAGCTGAAGATTTAAATTGTTTTATTCCCAAACTGTTCATTATTTCTTTAATTACGTGTGACATAAAATTTGAGCCTTGATCTGATTATATCTCCTTAGGTAATTCATACCTTGTAAAGAATTGAACTAACTTTTTCATTACCGTTTTTGCCGTAATTTTCCCCAAAGGCACTGTCTCAGGAAATCTTGTTGAAACATCTGTAATTGTTAAAAGATACTGATTCCCACTTCTGGTTTTAGGTAGGGGTCCCACACAGCCTATTAAGACCCTGCAAATTAGTTCTTCAAAAGCTGGTATTGGAATGAAGGGTGCTGATTAAATTGTTGATTGGGATTTCCCTACTACCTGCCGCGTATGGCATGTCTGCTGGATTTAACCTTGTCTTTATGCAATCCTAGCCAATAAAAATGTTTCAGTGTTTTAGCCTGCATTTTTCCACTGCTTAAGTGACCTGCCATTGGAATTTTGTGAGCTGCTCGTAAAATTTCCAGATGGAAGTACCGCCTGACGAAGTACTGTCCATTCCTCATCGGCTGGTATTTGAGGCGGTCTCCATATCCTCATTAGCACTTTGTCTTTTAAATAATAGCACTCGGGTATTGGTTCTGATTCAGTTGCTGAGTAAGCTGTTTGATACAGCTCTCTCAACTCAGGATCAGCCTGTTGCATTTCTATTAAAGAAGTTGGGCTGAACATGTCAGCCTCATTCTCTTTATCTTCCTCCTTTTTGCTTAAGTTTTCAAAAATTGTGTCAGACAACTGAATTTCTACAGCATCTCCATTGTAAGTAGTTTCTTCCTCTTCCTGTCCAATTTTATGGGACCGAGATCTAGTCATGACAAAGTCAGGAAACAATCCATGATGTTCCTCATGTAGCATCTCGGTTTTTTTCACTTCCACTGGTTGTCCTAACACCTTCAGTGAAGCTGATATTTTTGAACCAGCCAGGTCATTCCCAAAATAAAATTCTATAGGGATTTGATGCACTTCTCCAACAGCAACTTCTCCACTGACTAAGTCACTCTTTAATCCGACGCTGTGTAATGGAACAAGTTTATAACCTCCGTGTATGCTTCCAATTAATATTTTTTCCTTTACTAGCTCCTCTGGAAGACTAATTTTATCAACAGTCAGCATCATCAACTAACTTGCTCCAGTGTCTCTCTATATCTTTATTGGCTTGCCTCCTTGATTAGAAGAATAAGGGAATACATCTCCTCTATAAACAACATTTTTAAACCTTTCCATAATTTGTTTACTTATTTTGTTGGTGGAGTAAGAGAACACATCTTGCCTTTGAGGTAAAACCCCCAGAACCTCCACTAGCATGACTCTCTTTATCAGTAATGCAGGAAGAATTTTCTTGACTATCCTGAGCCACATCCTCCTTCCTAGTAGGTTCTGGGTAAACACGTTTCAGCTGTACCACTGCTATGGTTTTAATACCCATTTTCTTTCCTGGCACAACCTTTCCTGAGGATTCCTTAAACAACCTTACTACTACAATAGGTCTCCCATTCAATTTCCAGCAATTAGTTTTACTATGTCCAGTCTTATTACAATGGAAGCATATTATCTTCTTTACATCACTTTTAGGTTCTAGACTATCTCCTTTATTATTTTGATGTCCTTCTGTTTGTTTTTAGAACTAGTACCTTTTCCATCCCCAGATTTTCTATTCCTCTAGTTTCATTGTTGATTCCCATATGACCATTTCCCCACATGTAACTGTCTTTGTGAGATATCATAGTTATCAGCCAAAACTGCCGCTTCTTGGATCTTTGATACTTGACACTCACCTAAATAAGTCTTGATGGTTGCTGAAATACTATTTCAGAAGTTTT